>NC_047072.1:14407266-14612266 GCF_902459465.1 Asterias rubens
AGTACCATACATACACACAAAGTGTCACTTCATTGGCGTGTTACAGGCATGAACTAAAAGCTGAAGAATAGATAAAATTGAACTGGTTTTAAAACCTACAAATTCATGAACAATTTTTGTCATCAAAATTAAAATTGAAGTTTAAAAATATTTTATTTGAACATTTTAATGTAACATTCTATGAAGGTTGGATCAGGTCAAATACAGAGATGGTCGCCTGCAGAATTTCCGACCAAGCTCAAAGAGGCTTGGTTTCAACCGACGGCAACTCTCGCAGTTGGTTGATGTGGTGCTCTCTTCTGAAGAAGGAATCCTATTCCCATGTCATAAGTGTATACTGGTTGCCAGACTTGAGTATTTCCAGGGCATGTTAGGATCAGGCTGGATTGAGGTGAGAGATTAAGGACGTGTCCGAAACGGCGACCTCGGCTACAGCTACGGCTAGATCAACGCGTTCTGCCAGTGTTGAAGAATAATAGGCAGGCGCGCATGATCTAGCCGTAGCTTTAGCTGAAATTGCCCTTTCGGCCTTAGTCTGGGACTCTGTGAATTGACAGATAATGCTGTGGGTCCAATTTCGTAATGCGGAACAACTTTTTGCTAAGCACAGTTTGTTCTCTCACAGAACTCGGGAAAGATACATGCTGCTAACACATAGGATTTGAACTGCCTCTAGCCACAGTGCATAAATTATTGCATGTATCAGAAAGTGTATAAGATAGTGTGATAATGGCTTCAGGCAAAATTTCATCAAACTGTTTAGCAGGTGCCTGGTAACTCGTCTTTCTTAGGTAAGCAATTAAGTTGTTAAGCAAGTTTACCTGCTTAAACAACTTAATTGCTTACCTAAGAAAGACGAGTTACCAGGCACAGGAAGTGCCATCTAGGGCTCTGTGGGTGTATTAAGGCAAAACTATAAATATTTGAAAATAAAGTTACTATATTTTTTCTATAGGCCTCGTCAAGTGACCCATTGAAGATGCCCATTCCTTCAGCCATGTTGTCTATTATACTGGAGTATATCTACACTAATGATGCACCGATGGTTAGATCATGTACTGATATAGAGTTACTGTGTAACACACTGACATTGTCTGATCAGCTGCTCATTGGTCGACTCAAGGAGATATGCGAGGTGGCTCTTGTTGATCTAAGTAAGTACAACATTAGACTGGTCCCCCGTCGAAGACAGGCACTGTCTAAGACAGGCACTGGTCTTACAGACCCAATTATATCGATGGGTAAACATGCAGTGATGTAAGCTTTCCATATCTGTTGCATAATGTTTGTATATGTGTACATGTACAGGCACGTTTTATATGTATACATGTACAAGTGAATTGACTGCGAATCTCCATGTGAAATGGATGTGAGGTCAAAGGTTCATTCGGCAGAATCCTGGCAAGCACTCTAGGTGGGTATCTGCCATTAATCACGGAGTCTCTAAGTGTGACATCAGATGTTGAGGCTAGTACAACATTGTTTATAGACCTTATGCACATGACATTATTTGAGTAGGGAACCCTCGATTGCTGGACCCAATTTCGTGGCTTGAGAATCGGCGCTTAAGGAAGCATATTTTATGGGATAGCGGCAAATTTTGGCTTCTGCGCGTGCGTACTCCACGTAACTAGGCATTCTACGCAGAAATTTGACGCTTGCACATAAGGGGGGAATCGTGATCGTAAGCGCAGAATTTGGCGGTAAGCAGAGCCATGAAATGGAGCCATGGTCAAAAGAAAGTAGCTCATTGGGAAATCATGCTGTGCGTAGCTGTGTGTTTCTTCACTGTTGTAACTCTATAGTGTCCAAATCAGACGATAGGTTTCACAACTACTCCTAAAGTCAGAGTTTATTTTTAACTATTGAACAGTTTCCCTGAGGAATGTGGCTGAGCTTCTTGAGTTTGCATCTCTCCATCGAGCTGAGCAACTCCAAAAGACTTGTCATCAGTATATTGGTCTGAACTTACCATGTTTACTGGAAGCGAGGGCGCTGGAGGTACTGAGCAATGATGTACTGCTGCAACTCACAAAGACTTATAAAGAAATGGTGAGTGGCAACCAAAAATATGTATATTTCCATTTTAGCAGTGAGTGAAGGAGTTCTCTATCATTATAACAAAGTTGTCCTCATGTTTTGAACCCAGCAGTGTCTTTAATGTCTGTCTTCAATGTCTCAATAGCTTTTAAGAAAGACTCTGCTAGAAAGACTCTTCTAGCGTGCATACGTTTAAACATTTTGGGCATTTGTATCACAGGTCCTTTTTTAGTCGCTAACCAGTTTGCAACAGCTTAATATATTTTCATCTTAATTTTTCTTCTTATTCAATATGCATTAAGCCACAAACTATTTCTCATTTTTTTACTGAAGGAAAAAATAGAAAGTAGGTTAATTCTCAAGTTGTTTTCCCCCAAAGTTAAGCAAGCATCAGTTGTTCTGTAATTCCCAAATCATCTAATTAGAATAGTTGTTTGAATTTTAGGTTTACTAAAATTGCTTAATACATTTTTATTATTTTGGCATGTAGGTTCCATGTTCTCTTGACAACTCCAGTGAAGTTGCCGAGACATTGTTGGTCGACTCTTATAATATCAATTGATTTGAAGAAACTGTCGATCTGATTGTATTCCAGATTCCATCCATGCCTTATCGCATTATCACTCCATACCAAGACGCACCAGACATCACTTACATACAAGAGGAACCATCCATAAACAACAACAGCTCCACTAATGTCAAAGATCAAGAGGTAAGTGATATGATCACTTTCGACCAAGGGAACTTTGACGAGATCATCAGAAAGGCGAAAGCGAGGAGGAAAATCGGACGAAGAACGAGCACTGGCAAGAGGAAGAGTTTATCCTTCAGCAATTCCAAAGATAACTTGGATGTTGCGGCACTACCTGATGTGATTCCCAGAACTGGTGCCATGGAAACAGACGACTTACTGAAAGAGATGGACCTTAGTGAAGATGGCGACAGCCTCTTGAAACACAGCTCAATACCTTCTTCGTCAGACTCATTCCAAGACGGTGTCTCCAAAACAGAACAGAAAGAAACTCCGGAATCCAACATGGATGCATTACAAACGAGCACTCCTGAACTTCAGACAGGAGTTACACGGAGCCCAGAGGGGCAGTGGGTGAGGAAAGAAAGGTCAGAGGTCATAACTGTCAAGCGAACAACAAGCTTTTCAATGGACTTTGATGAGAACCAGCAGAAGGGATGGCAGAGGTATGAGACACATTTTCAGTTCTTAATATTCAATAATAATAACAATAATAAAACAGCATTTGTAGGATAGTGCATGCTGGATCATAGATCCCTCGATGCATTTTTCAATTTAAAAATGCTGTGTTTTATTTTATTGTTATCAAGTGGTTTATTGATAAAAACATAAAATTGCAGCCCAAAATGGCTGAATTACATGATGTTGCCGATATTTACAAAGATACACTACAGACAAAAGTAACAGGTCAGTTATCAAAAAGATTAAAAATGTAAAACACTAAAATTTACTTCAGAAAAGAAAAATACTTGACATATTTCAAAACCTTTTCAGAAAAGTGACAAGCTGAGAAACATATAATCAATACACTAGAAAACTAAATAAAAATAAACAGACCAGTTACATACGAGCTAGAACACAAATGGGTACTTTCTATACGGACGATTTTGAAAACAAAGAAAAATACAAGCTTAAAAATACTATTTGTTATGTAAACAGACCCGATGAATCCAGGATACCCAATACCAAAATGAGATTTGACAGTAAGAAAGTTTAGTCCCATTCTAGTTATTGCAGTGATCATAAAGTTACCAATGGGAGTCAATACAATAAAAAGCTCTCCAGCTGCAGAAAAAAACATTACTTAAAGCTTTCATGGTGACGAGTTGGTACAAGTATTAAAGAATGAAACACAGTGTGTGAGTCAAGTGACTTTAGCCTTGGCTATGACTGTGGGCTGCTGAGGCAATGTTAAAGAAAACAGAATTAGCTGTTGCAAACAACTTACCAACCAAATGGACCGATAGTATAAATGCAAAAAATAGTTAATGGCCTGACCCTAGCAGAGTTTCGACCCTAGCAGAGTCTTTCTCGAAGGCTAAATGACAACACAACAAATTCTTTCTCGAAGGCTAAAAGACAACACAACAAACTTGTTTGTTGTGTTGTCATTTAGCCTTCGAGAAAGACTCTGCTTATTAACTACATATTAGTTTGATTTTGCTGGACTAAGGACTACACCAGTAAACTTAATATGCTGAGCGTGGGATTAAGCATACCACCATTGTTAGAGTGCAACAGTCTTTGTTTTGAGTGACCATTTTGTTAGAATGAGAAATGATCCCAGAAAATTACTTCAAGAGTTAGAAATTTAATCAAAGCTTTTCTACTATTACGCATGCTGTCCACTACTCCATTTTTGGGGTGAACAAGGGAAAATTTACTAGAATGGGATTTGAACTTGCGACCACTGGATTACTGTACCAGCACTCTTGAATTTAAATTTACCCCGTCAGTTTCCTTTCTGGTTTGTTTCTTTTCCATGTAAAATAACTTTGTATTTGGTATGATTTTCTCAGTCCTAGTATGCCAGATGTGACTGGAGTAGACCTCCGCACCATCATGCAATCAGAGGCATCCTTATCAACGTCTCCCCGGAAGATCCCCTCCTCCCAAAGAGTCAACGCACATGTAGCTAAGAAGTCACAGAAACAACGCAAGAAGGATTCAGAAAGGGCAGCAGATAGTGTGACATCACCAACCATTCCATCTCCCATTGAGGAAAAGAAATCAGTGTGCCCATGGTGAGTGGTTGCTTTATGACGATGCAGTAAAATCATCTTGTAGTAACCATACATGTTTTAAAACCTTATCAGCCACAGTCAATCCAAATCCTTCAGCTAGTTGATTGTCATCAATTTCATGGATTTGCTTACAGTCAGGGACAAATTTGTGCTTGTAGGATAAGCATATTCTTGCTTAAAGTAAGCATGATGTCTCTATCTCACGTGTAGAGCATTGAATGTCTATTTATCATGCTATTGTGACTTTTGCAAAGAAGATCCATTAAATTAAATTGTATTCTGAGATGGTTTTCTCTTCTACTTGTTATTCAGGGGGCGTACACCCGTCAGTTCCTCATCCTCGACATCATTTAGAGAACTACAGGTAGAACAGCAAAAACTCAAAGGAAGTGCCTCATCAGTAACCATGGCAACATCACCACCTTCAAAGTCCAGGAAAGTTGCCCAACAGTTCAGGTAAATACATGTATTTAGTTTGTGTGTGTGTGTGTGTGGGGGGGGGGGGGTCATTCAAGAATTTGGGACGGTGTTCAAATTTTATCATTTAATGTTAACCCAACCATGACACACAAGCAAATTACAGACAAATTTTAGGACTGTTACAACAAAATTGCTGGATTAGTTTCAATCTAAAGGCTCACTAGTTATATAATTGTTAATGACATCACATTTTCAGCCAAGTTAGGTTTTCATACAGGCTTAAGTACCACAGAAATATTTTAATCTAGCAGCAGTGATTTCTTGTGACAGGATTTAGACTAAATCCTGTCAAGAAATCACTGCTGCTTATTAAGCCCAAGATTCATTTGCTCAAAATGGATGATACTGAATTTGATTTTTTTTTTACAAAGACAATGATTTAATATGGAAATGGTACCTTCTTATTCCAAAAAGTTTACTATGAATTCTCAATAAAATAAAATAAAATTATAATATGTAGCAGTAAATACAAACAACAAGTAAGTTGCATAACATGTTACCCATAAATGGTGATGAGGTTTGGTTTGGGTTTAATACACTTTTAGGTGTTAAAAATTGATTGGCCTATAGGATAATTAATCAATTCTAGAATTGTTGCCCAATATGGCTAGTTCATTCAAAACTAATTGAAATCCTGGATCCACCCTTGACAGAATAATGTCGATATGGCATAGATTATTTCATAATCAATTTAGACACAAAAATTGGATTTTGTATTTTGGATTTCAAAATCAAAATCAAAATCCTATAGGATTATAACTAATCCATTCTAGAATTGTGCAGTAGAAAAATATAGGCCTAATGGCTTGTTCATTTAAAAACAAATTGAAATCTTGGATCCACCCTTGACAGAGAATAAAGTTGATATGGCATACATTATTTCATAATCAATTTATCTTGCCCTGGTAGCCCACCCCCCCCCCCCCCCCCCCTCTGTACAGTAGAAGCCTTTTTTTTTTTTTGAAAGAAAATCTGTCAAAAAATGGCTGTCATTCTTAAACCATTTTAAAATAAACAAATAAATGAAAATGAATCATAAAACTAAAGTAAATATCAACAACTAAGCAGACCAGTAAATACAAACGAATAACAAAATAGTGTTTGATAGTGATAAAATAATACACAAAAACATAATACAATGCAGTCACCTCTAACTGATATAAACAAACAATGATATAAACACCAAATTAATTCAACTAATAATTCTAGCTAAGTTACTCTTATAAAAACAACAGCAAAGGTACATATTGGTGCTTGGGTAAAAAACAAATAGTACTATATTTATAACACTCCTTCCACGGAGTTTGCTTTTTTATTGTTTCGAGCGCCTCACATAAAATATGTCTTATTTTTATTAGGAAGCTGTACAAAAACATTGCACTGTATGATGAGTAGCAAACACTGTATATTAAGCACTGTATACTCAAGTACTTTCCCAAGTTCTGTTAAAATAATCCACAGGCAAATCACTCCGGTGGGTTCAAACCCATGACCTTTACACTGCTAGAGCAGATGTCTTACCACTAGACCACTGAGCTAGCCCAGTAGCTAGAGGCAGTTTGAATCCTATGTGTTGGCAAATCACTATGGTGGGATTCAAACCCATGACCTTTACACTGCTAGAGCAGATGTCTTTCCACTAGACCACTGAGCTAGCCCAGTGGCTAGAGACAGTTTGAATCCTATGTGTTGGCAAATCACTCCGGTGGGATTCAAACCCATGACCTTTACACTGCTAGAGCAGATGTCTTACCACTTGACCACTGAGCTAGCCCAGTGGCTAGAGGCAGTTTGAATCCTATGTGTTGGCAAATCACTCCGGTGGGATTCAAACCCATGACCTTTACACTGCTAGAGCAGATGTCTTACCACTTGACCACTGAGCTAGCCCAGTGGCTAGAGGCAGTTTGAATCCTATGTGTTGGCAAATCACTCCGGTGGGATTCAAACCCATGACCTTTACACTGCTAGAGCAGATGGCTTACCACTAGACCACTGAGCTAGCCCAGTGGCTAGAGACAGTTTGAATCCTATGTGTTGGCAAATCACTCCGGTGGGATTCAAACCCATGACCTTTACACTGCTAGAGCAGATGTCTTACCACTAGACCACTGAGCTAGCCCAGTGGCTAGAGACAGTTTGAATCCTATGTGTTGGCAAATCACTCCGGTGGGGTTCAAACCCATGACCTTTACACTGCTAGAGCAGATGTCTTACCACTAGACCACTGAGCTAGCCCAGTGGCTAGAGGCAGTTTGAATCCTATGTGTTGGCAAATCACTCCGGTGGGATTCAAACCCATGACCTTTACACTGCTAGAGCAGATGTCTTACCACTTGACCACTGAGCTAGCCCAGTGGCTAGAGGCAGTTTGAATCCTATGTGTTGGCAAATCACTCCGGTGGGATTCAAACCCATGACCTTTACACTGCTAGAGCAGATGTCTTACCACTAGACCACTGAGCTAGCCCAGTGGCTAGAGGCAGTTTGAATCCTATGTGTTGGCAAATCACTCCGGTGGGATTCAAACCCATGACCTTTACACTGCTAGAGCAGATGGCTTACCACTAGACCACTGAGCTAGCCCAGTGGCTAGAGACAGTTTGAATCCTATGTGTTGGCAAATCACTCCGGTGGGATTCAAACCCATGACCTTTACACTGCTAGAGCAGATGTCTTACCACTAGACCGCTGAGCTAGCCCAGTGGCTAGAGACAGTTTGAATCCTATGTGTTGGCAAATCACTCCGGTGGGATTCAAACCCATGACCTTTACACTGCTAGAGCAGATGTCTTACCACTAGACCACTGAGCTAGCCCAGTGGCTAGAGGCAGTTTGAATCCTATGTGTTGGCAAATCACTCCGGTGGGATTCAAACCCATGACCTTTACACTGCTAGAGCAGATGTCTTACCACTAGACCACTGAACTAGCCCAGTGGCTAGAGACAGTTTGAATCCTATGTGTTGGCAAATCACTCCGGTGGGGTTCAAACCCATGACCTTTACACTGCTAGAGCAGATGTCTTACCACTAGACCACTGAGCTAGCCCAGTGGCTAGAGGCAGTTTGAATCCTATGTGTTGGCAAATCACTCCGGTGGGGTTCAAACCCATGACCTTTACACTGCTAGAGCAGATGTCTTACCACTAGACCACTGAGCTAGCCCAGTGGCTAGAGGCAGTTTGAATCCTATGTGTTGGCAAATCACTCCGGTGGGATTCAAACCCATGACCTTTACACTGCTAGAGCAGATGTCTTACCACTAGACCGCTGAGCTAGCCCAGTGGCTAGAGGCAGTTTGAATCCTATGTGTTGGCAAATCACTCCGGTGGGATTCAAACCCATGACCTTTACACTGCTAGAGCAGATGTCTTACCACTAGACCACTGAGCTAGCCCAGTGGCTTGAGGCACTTAAAACCATGTGAGTAAGCAGAAAGTACTGCAATGATTAAATAGTGCTAGTATTTCATTGTGGATAAAGGCAATACTTTGAGTTGGTTCTAACATTTGATGTTGAATTTGAGCAGTTGCTCCTAAGCATTATTGTTTGGTAGGCACCATTCTACAGCTCTTTCAAATGCACTCATAATTGTCAAGGATCTTGCAAGGTGGTTATACTGAAATGGCACAAGTTTGTTCAGTTCATTGCGGAAATCACGCACTTTCATTCTGTTGTACGTCTTCACATCATTAAATGACAGCTTCTTATCATCAGGCTTTGATCCAACTGCTCCTGTCATGAAGTTGACTATAAGATAAGCCACAAACATTGGAGTATCATGGCAATGAGCTATATCGGAATTAGTGGCGTCATTCATTTGAACGTAGACTTCTTTTGAGTGAGCTCCCCAGGTTGAAGATGCTGTGACGATAACTGAGAATCTGTTCTCGGTGTTGAGTAGTGGTTTAAATCTCAGAAGAATTGTTGGAAAGCCAACAAAATCAGCAAGGACAGATGTGAAGATCCTGTCATAGTTTGGCATCTTAAGAGATTTATGTACCGATGGAAAGTCCAAGCTGTCTGCCACAGAAATTTGGACGTGAAGTCTTCCTTGCTGGATGAAATGTTTGACTTTCTGTATGAGGTTTGTGATGTAGTTATGGTACATCACTATTGGGGATGAGCAGGATCTGGTCTCGGACTCCCTCACTCTCTGGCAATCCCATGCAAAAAAATGATCTAAGTCCATTCTAAGACAGTACATGAATGAGCGATCTTTTAGCATTCTTAGGTCATCTTTCAGATAGTAGTAACCAGGCTCAGTGAGTGTTGGGTTGTCAAATGGCATATCTGCTTCGTTTGCCGCCATTGGGAGAAACAGACCGTCATCGAACCACTTTAGAATGTATGGCTGTTGGACTTTTGTTAAGCGGCTGACGTAGACTTTTTTGCTGCTTTTTTCTTCTTCCCAGCATGCCTTTCGTCTTGCTCTATTATTTACGGAGGTTGGTTTCCCTTGTTGGCATTCTAGTGATCTCCATTTGTCCCAAACTTGACTCATGACTGCAAGATCTTTACCTTGAACTTTGACCAACCCTTGAGTGACCTCTGTGAGACTTTGAGGGGTCATCTGAATGAGCTCATCCAAGCTGGTCTTGATCAGGTCATACTCTTTCTTTGTAATGTGAACTGAGTACCAGATGGTAGTCAGACTGCTCTCAATTCCCTCAGTGTCTGCAAACCGAACCAACATAAAGAGAAACAAGACATTCCTTGCCATGACAAAAGGATCAAAGTCATTGAGAGTGATGTAAAGACTTCCTCGATACTTGGCTGGCAGGGAAGCTACCGTCAGCACAGTGTTACTCAAAGTCCCAGATGCAACAGAGAGAACATGGTAGTCTCTCACTAAGTCTTTCTTACTAACCACCTCAGACCATTCATTATTATCAAGCTGAAGGAAATCAACAGCAGGAAAGATACTCATGTAGTATGGTGACTTAGCATAGTACCATGGCATAACTAGCCTGGATGGATCAAATGTTTTGTTCATGACTGCAAACTTCTTGGCCATTGACTTGATGGTAGCTTTGGCAAGGTTACATTCTGATTTGTGATTGGGCCAATCGCGGAGCTGACACTCCCTGTTGCAGTACCACCCATCAAAGGAAAATTGATTTGAAACAGAATGCCATTTAAGATTCTTTGGGCCTTTAGGCCTTTTCACACTATCCAAAATCTCACGGTCGGAACCGGTTCCGAACCGGAGATTTTGTTCAACCCGTTTCACACTGTAACAATTTCAATCTGCCTCCGATCCGGGAAGCATGCTCTAGCCGGATCGAAATCAACCCTGGCAGGGACCAGGGTTGAAAATCTCAATCCGGATTGAAATTACATTTTTCGTTATACGGTTCACGCATTAGCCGGTTCACGTAAAAGACCAGTGTGAATGTTGCTTATCTTTGATCCGTGTCGAAAAGAAGCGAGGCTGAACCGGAGAGGACCGGGGTAGGTTTCAATGCGGTTCGAAATGGAGGTAGTATGAAAAGACCTTTTGAGCTCGGGGAAAGCTCGCTAATCACGCCTTAATTTTGGGTAAAAACCAAAAAAGTATTCTTTGACACAGAGCTAATGGTTTTATACAGGATTTGTTATACCAATGAAATAGTCGTAGACAGCGTTCATGTTTTGTGTGATCAACCATTTACATGAAATAACAAACCTCTTTGGCTGAATCCGTTGTGAGTCAGGAGAAAATAGTAGAAAACCACACACAATATTCAGCATGCAAACACAACTGAAATCGCCTGCAACATCCAAAAGGCATTTTGCTGTTTAGCTGAATTTGTACATTATTTCAGCGCCTATAATGTATGTTTGTTAGAAGCAAGATATACCATGGTGGTAGTACCAGACTCATGTTTGCATGCATTAATGTGCTACAAATTTTGCTATACCCTACCTTGTGTGCATGCTACTTAAACAGAAGGTACACGTTTGGTAATTACTCAAAACAAATATTAACTTAAAAACGGACTTGGTAACGAGCATTGGAGAGCTGATGATAGTATAAAACATTGTGGGAAACGACTCCCTCTAAAGTAATGTAGTTTTTGAGAAAGGGATGATTTCTCACTAAAATAATAAAATACTTATATCTGAAAGCACACAAATTCGTCCAACAAGGGTGTTTTTTCTTTCATCATTTTCTCGCAACTTTGATGACCAATTAAAGGAACACGTTGCCTTGGATCGGTCGAGTTGGTCCTTTAAAAGCGTGTTGTAACCGTTTGTTATAAAATGCATATGGTTGGAAAGATGTTGTAAAAGTAGAAAACAGTGATCTACACAAATATGCCTCGAAATTGCGTGCTTTTCTGTTTACCTCGTACAATAACACGGTCGGCCATTTATGGGAGTCAAAATGTTGACTTTCATAAATGGTTGGCCGTGCTAGTTTGCGTGTAAAAAGAAAACCGTACAGTTTTGAGTGATACTTTTAAAACATCTTTCTAACCATATGCATTTTATAACAAACGGTTTCAAACGCTTTTTATAGACCAACTCGTCCGATCCAAGGCAACGTGTTCCTTTAATCCCAAATTTTCACAGGTTTGTTAATTAATAATAATAATAATAATAATAATTTTATGCTTATGATGGGATACACCAAGTGACAACACTGGTCTTTGACAATTACCAAACGTGTACAGTGCCTTTAGATATATGCCTCGTCAGCTTGAGTTCTGATTACTCACCCTTTTAAAATATTGTTTATAAAATCCCTGACATATATTATTAAAATTATTGTATCAGTCTGTTTTTAATTGGTTTTCCCAATAGAAATAAAGGACTATATGAGGTAATTTCATAGTCTGGATTAACTCTTGCCACACAACAGTAAGCTCAACAGAAGTGATTTTGTGTACAAAAGGTTTGTTGACTGCAACAAAGCCCATAATTGTAGTAAGTAGGCTCTGAGTGTAAGTTTTAAGTGTTGAATATCATGCCTACTTCTCAAGAAATATATCCTCCTCTTACCAGTTTTCACGCTATTATGCCTTTTTCTTTGAATTGGGAAAAAAATAATGAAGCCATGTATCAACCAATGCCCTAATTATCTTTATTTGTTAATATGAAGTATGCAAACATATATTAAAACTTGATGGACATTGACATGTTCACACTACACACCGATCTTCGATGACTTCAACTGGCCCCATTTGTTTTGAGTTTTTCCTGTTTTCATGGCAAACAAGAAAGTATGGTTTCCCGTTGAAGCCATACATGGAAGAAACATCTGCAGTGACTAAAAGTGTTCTTTGAGACTCTGTGTATGACTCTATAGCCAGCAGTTGACTTCGTTTATTCAAAATATTTTTTAATGACATTTTAAAAATTACCATGGTAATTTGCAAAAAATAACAAAAATAAATAATTTAATAAAAAGTGAATAATTATTGGCTTTAAAATCTGATTTTTATTTAGTTTTTTTCCCTTTTTTTTCTTAAAAGTTATAATAAAGCGTATAAATAAACAGTGATAATTGAATCAACAAGCTGATGTTTAAATTTTAATATTAATAACAATATTGATATGAGGGTAAAAAAATAAAAATCTCCAAAAATATTAGAAAATGATATAAGGCACATAGCTTCTTTAAGCCTCTGTATTTTTTTCCAGAGTGCTCAGCAAAACATTCAGTCACATGATTTTGATCATCATGAATTGTGAATTGAAATAGTGTGTGATGAAACAATTTTTTTAATAGCTTAGAATGGGTGCCAGTCAGAAGCCATGCAACATTAGGCTGCTGCATAACCACATCCACATTTAACAAACAACCTGCAGGGTGGCAGTTGTACAGGGGGCACCTTAAAGGGTTTGGTTACTTTTTGCATCTTTTTGTAACACAAAGCACAATGTCCACAAATTTACATTAAACTTACATGGTTTGAAGATAATGGGAGTAGAAAGCTTCCCTTAAAAATATTACTTGCTAAGGTGCCAAGGTTTTGAGAAATGAGTAAACCAATGTCACATAAATAGTTATTCAGCTCAGGAGACGAACATTATTTTAGCATGTTGCGTATTTACCAGTACTAACTAGATAAATTGTTTGTCTGAAGTGCTGTTTAATGCAAGGAGTTAACATGCACCATAGGGAGGTGGGGGAGAAAAGAAAAACAAAACATAAAATGAGAAGAATAAATAAATAAATACACAAATAAATAAATTCAAAAAATTCAAGATTACACTAATCACTTATGTGCACAAATCACTTATAAAACTTTTTCTTTTTTAAATCAAGTATTTTCAATAATATTTTAAATCTTTAGGTGATTGTAGTGCGTTTGTTTAAAACCCAAAACCCAATTAATACAATTTTTTGGAAACTTTTTTTTGTGTGCAAACGTCTTATAATGCCAATTTTGTGTTAAAAGTCATAATTTTTCATTGCAGTTTTGGAATTGTAACTCACACCAGGCAAGCCTCGGAGTCTGATCACATCACATCAGATGTTGCAAGCCCTCTTGAGGCCATTCATGTGGAGGTGCCTGAAAAGTAAGATATAATGTTTCATGAAATGTCCTTGGGTGGATTTCACAAAGAGTTAAGACTAGTCTTATCTCGAGTTAAGACGAGTTACTCGTCCTAACTTAGGACGAGTCCTAGCCTAACTCTTTGTGAAATCGACCCCTGAGGTCAGAAGTAGGTTTTGGGGTGGGGGTTGTGGTCATGCCCATAAACGTGTGAGGGGGGAAAAGTTTGCACTTTGAAAGCTCTCACCGTTTGAAAACGCATCAGATTTGCAGTCCATAACACTGATAATGAAGTTTGGACCTGTGGGATATTGAACATTTTGTTGACCTTTTCTTCATCAGTCCATGGATTCTTGGCGCCAGCTCTCCTCCAGCCAGTCAAGTCAGCTTCTCTGAGATTATCAAGAAAGAAAATGAGCAGCAAGAATCACTTACTAAGACACTCAAGAAACCATTCTCACTCATTCAGGTAAAACATTTCACTCATTACTGCCATTTTGTTGCTTACTTTTTCTCATTTTGTTTGGCTTTTGGCAACTAAAACGGATGTATGACGTCGCAATTACAGGCAGGTCAACTGCGATTGATTCCTGCCCTTATGGAAAACATTGCAGAAGTAGGATCTTTTCTACTTTTGCTACTATTGGTCTTTTTCTGACTGCAACTGATGCCGATCATCTTAACTTCATTTGTACTCGGGTCCTAAACAATCAGGGACTGATACAATTCAGAAGGTCAAGCTCAAGTGCTGCATCATCCTGAAGTGTCAGTTTCCTACAATCTTTGATATGGAAAGGTTTGCGGTAACGCCAAAATGATTATCTCTAATTAGTTGGGGTGGTTCTGATAAGAGCCGTTTATTTCAACTCTCTGACCAGCAGTGTACATGCGCAGTGACGCACTCGCTTGAACGACTCATTTGAAAGTCTAATCAACCATTGGTACCTCGTATCAACACTTACATTGCCTTCCACCTTTTCGCTATAATGTCACTGGCTCCCTTCCATCTTTACACATGTTAGCATGGAACAGGCTATCGGGACCACAGAAGAAACCAAGGTCATGAGGCTGGTTCCAAATGGTCAACCACAGTAGTCAACCAATGGTTGACCAGCCTGGGTTCAGTCAAAATAGTCAACCTTTAGTTAACCATGGTGCACACTCGAACTTGCTCTTTGTGTCGCTGCTGCAGGGTCAACCTTAGGGCAGTTTAAGGACCACATTTTGGTTTTGTTGCTCCAACCCACCTTGAAGTACTACTTCTGTTCTTGTTTTAATGGCTCTAATAAATATTAATAGTACTTTATATTGCTTCGATATGATAGATTGAAGAGAAGGCTTTGGAAGAACTACGTGCCTTTTACCGCACCCAGGACAACATGGATGAGTTCATCACTGTAGAGAGAGCCTCTAAAGTCATTGCTACTCCCCTATGGAAGAAAGATCAAGACAATAGCTGACAAGTTTTATACACAACTATAGTAATGTTTTTGGGTGGACAGTCAAAACGAGCTCACCTTGGTAACGGAAGTTGACAACTAGCTCTCGAGGCAAAGCTGAAGGAACTAGTTTGTCAACTTCCAATACTTTGGGAGCTCATATCAATGGTCAATTCTAAATAAACAATAAACTGGACATCCATTGTAGCTACAGAACTTGGCTCCCATACTGTAACTATTGATTTTGTGTTTAAAAAAAGCCAGACATCAATTTTGTCCGTTTCTCTTTTTTCAAGAACAATGTATGTATGACATACAGGGGCGTTGCCAGGGTATATTCTTTAGGAGAGGTGTTGAAGCCACTTTGGTGACCGACAATTATTTTCAGGGGGTTGTATTGATTGTATCATAAAATAAAAAACAAATTTGTTTTGTTAATATTACATTTGAAACTTGACTGTTTGCGCGTATTATTTGTTTACTTCTTTGCCAAGCAGCGATTTTAACTTTGAAATTTATACTGCACTTTTTGAATAACATTCCATGAATTGGGAGGGCTTCAGGGTCCATTAACCTAAAGGTGCTAAGCAAAGATTCTACAGAACAATGATGCTATTAATGATGTCTAATATTTGCAGTTCAGTTTTTATGCTGTGATGACTATTGTGAATACACCTGTTATCTATCTATCTATCTATCTATCTATCTATCTATCTATCTATGCTAAGCAGAACTATCTGATCTCTTGGCCAGTCAGCCAATGGATGTAAATGTATATTGGTTGAAATTGCTCCTTATTAGTTTATGCTAAGCACATAAAGTTGTTTACCACTTTACACTGGATGATGTCTTTCTCAAACAAGCTTTTTCAAACTGAACAATATGCCCATTTAAGTTTTTTAAAGAACGTCTGAATGTTCTCTTTTTGTTACATTCATTTGACTGCCTGACTCTTATCTGAAGACCAGGCGTACGCCCTCGGACAATCTATTGTGTAGCATGTACAGACATAACCGGCATGAACATACCCTGCTAAGCTTCATTTCACCTTCACAAGGGGGGATAAAGGGTACTGGAATTCATGCTTGAAATCTCCCTTTACCATGGAATATTATGTACTCCCTGATTCCAAACTTTTGTTGTACAAACAAGGATTGGGAGAGATCTATAGACTGCCACCTTTGTTTATCATTGTATTCGGGATATGGGAGGCATGTCATAGATTACCATGGCCAATCAGCCTTGGCTTATACAGCAATGTTTTGGGCTACTCGTAGTTAGACATGGCAGTATTTCTAGTTTTAAAAAAATGACAAAAATCTGGGGCATTTTATGAAGATGTCAGGGTTTGTTTTTACAACGATATTCTCAACCTTGGAAAGTCTGAAAAGTAAAATATTACCGACATGAAGTGGTTAAAGAATAATGCTTTTGGGTCTTACTCGGGTTACTAATATTTTTATAAAATGTTTATGAATCAAAATTAGTGCCTTGCACAAAATAAGCCTTCAAAAATTTGTGTGGGGTCATCCAACGTAAATTTGTGTGGGGTCATCCAACACAAATTTTCCTGTGGGGAGACAGACTGTTGAGTTGTCTATTTTGACCAGTCTACTTAGGGTGTTTTATTGTGTATAAGATTATTGTTAGACTAACTAATTCAAAAAAACAGTTATGAAACATCTCTGAAAGAGAAGAGAAGACAATAAGAACTTTGTGAAATGAATGGATCTCTGCTCTATTTAGTTTTTTTTCTTCAGTTGCTTAAATCTTTACAATGAACTTAATATATGTCTTATATTGTATACAAAAAAAATGTTTCTTTAAATTATATACAAAAGGTTATCAACCATTTTGAGATGTGTTTACTATCCTATAACATTTAAATTTTGACGAATCAAGTTTATAATGAATTGAATTGAATCTTTAAAGTCATATCCCCTGCTGAAATTTCAGTACTTGTCATGATTGAATATGGCACCCAGCTGATTTTCCTTTTAGTTCAGTACTGTGAGATATTCTGTCAGCTTTTTCTCTTGCACTTTGGAACTCCAAACTTATATCCAGCTTTCCATCATTTTGCAATCTATTGCAGTTAAGAAATCCTAGCCCTCAACTTTCACTGATTCTGCAGGTATTTTACCTTTTTAAAATGTGTTTTCAACAAGAAGAAAAAAAGCACACATAAAAACCCCACAAGAGATTACTTTTGTGAATGTTATATAGCAATGACCTCAGTTTTCTTAAGGGGGGGGGGGGCACAATTATTTAAAAGTGTGATTGTTCGAATGTGGATTTATTATAATGGCAAAATGTCCTGACTAGTTTTGTTTTGAATGACAATAGGACTGGATTGTTTAACTGGTTTATTTTTACTCTGGATTATTTTTAAATCTGAAAATGTTACAAAAATATTTGTACTTGCCTTTAGGTTAATTATAAATTACTGTTGATTTGATTTATAAAACTTCAAAACCAAAAGTGTATTTACTAGGAATTGCTGATGCCAAAAGTGTATGAATAATAAATGAAAGACTTAATTAAATTTTGCAAATAATTTGTATTACCTTTTAAGTTATGGTTATTAGAAGTGGTTAATATTTTAGGCGATCATACATAGTGCAAATTTTCATGAATATTTAGTATGAATTATTAATTGCGTATAAAATAATAATCACACAATAATAACATCTCTTTCCCTAAAACAAAAAACTCGTGACAAGAGTTATTTTTGTACTATTTATAAGGACGGGGGGGGGGGGGGTCCTGTAATTTCCAGTTTTCACATTTACATTTTCTGAATTGTGGAGTAGCCAGTGGGTGGCAAGTTTGGCCCTGGCCTGACTCATGGAAAGGCACTTTTAACAAGATATAAATAAGCTGAATGGAGGTTTAGTTTCAAGGGTTTTCTTTTGTTACCTTTTTGTTGGGGGTTACAATAGTGTCTTGGCCAAAAAAATCCCACTTGTGCAGTACGTATGGGATTAAACCCCAATGTCGGTCTCTTTGACAGGTTTTGGACGCAACCACAACTTTTAAGGGGTGCAATATATTTCCCAGATTTTCATTTACGAGACGGGTACATAAAAAAGCTCAAATTCCAATAGACTAATGTCAATTCTAAATGTGTGGATATTAAAGTTGCGATTACTTCACGTGTTCTTAGTTAAGTTGCTAGTAATTGATTTGGAAACAATTTAGGAACTAAATGAGAAAACGATCTCCCTATTTGTACAATCGACTGTTCTGCGGTTTGACACTTTGGCTTTTGAAGAAAGCGCTCACAAACAATACACTTGTCGTTTGAGGTCGTCTGCTGCGCACACGGCGTACACACACACACACGACGGCAGGCAGTGAGTCAAGTCAACATACAACAAATGCACGTTCGATCTCGAATGAACAGAACATTCCTCGCCTTGTGAATGATTCTCAGTCAATTCATCTTGAGGTTTCCCCGTTCTGTATTACTGGATTGAAGGTTTGTACATTTTCTAAGTTCCAATTTACACTCAGAATCATGTTGTCATTGACACAGTCTTGATCTAGTCTTTACTGGTATCTTTTGGTATTAACCGCCACCACAAAAGTTGTCTGCCAATGCCAAGTTTTTTTAGTGTTGTCAGTTGTAGCGAACTAGAATGCTGCACAAGTGTAAGTGTGTGTCGTGTTTTTCCGACAGTGGAAACTACAAGCAATTATACTTTGCAATATTCTTGAAATTCTGCTTCAATAATGACAAGGGATAACTTTCCGTATGGCGCCACCACTTTTTCACTAATTTTTACAAAAAGGGATATATCAATTAGGTAAATTAGATACTATATTAATTTTATTTCGAACGAAAAAGTGGTGGCGCCATACGGAAACTTGTCCATGACAAGCCTGTCCATTTTTAAAGCCATTGGACACTTTCGGTACAGAACAAAAATTAAAAGTTCTTAGATTTACAAATAACTTGCACTTACAGGGTTTACAGAAGGTAATGGTGAAAGACCTCCCTTTTTTTGAGAAAAACCAATATCAATTCTCGATATCGAGAATTACGGATTTATTTTAAACACATGTCATGACAAGGCGAAACGTGCGGAAACAAGGGTGGGTTTTCCCGTTATTTTTTCCCAACTCCGATGACCGATTGAGCCTAAATTTTCACAGGTTTGTTATTTTATATAGAAGTTGTGATACACGAAGTGTGGGCCTTGGACAATACTGATTACCGAAAGTGTCCAATGGCTTTAAAGTTAAATTGTTTACAACAAAGAATTTATAAATTATATTTAAAGTTAGTAAATACTATTATTGTGACTAAATGTCAGCAGGTCAGTGTAATGTAAATTAAAAGGAAATAGATCTACTCGTCGTAGTCGTACCCAAGTCAACTCGTACCCAAAATATTGTACCCAAAGTCAACTCGCACCCAAAAAACTGTACCCACAAGTCAACTCGTACCCAGGTCGGATAACATTCCGTATCACGCCACCACTTTTTCACTCATTTTTACAAAAAGGGATCTCATTTTAGGTAAATTAAATACTGTATTATTTCATTTTGAATGAAAAAGTAGTGGCGTGATACGGAAACCTTTCCCTCGGGTCAACTCGTACCCAAGTTAACTCTTAACCCAAGTCAACTTGTACCCAAGTCACCGTCTAACGTGTACATTGTATGCCGAAACGGAGAATTTCTGTGTGGCGTGATTTTATAAACGATAGGAAATGATGTTCTACTCACTTTCAGTAATATCCCTTCTCACAATTTCGTTTTTTAATAGTGTTTGATGTTCAACATTTTCTTCAAATATTGTTTCCATTACTTTTTTCCAAACCTAAATGTAATACAAATTTTCGTAAGTGCTGATAATTTTTTTCCGAAAGAACAAACCAAAATTTTTATTAAAACACGTTTCCCCTCGGAAAAAGTGAATCATCCCTTCAAAAAAATTTCACCACTAAAACAAAGCATTTGTTGATTCATTTGCTTAATCTTGTTTGTTACCTGCAACAAGAAGAAGAGAACAACATCATTGCAACAATGACTGGATAAATAAACAATTTATAATATAAAACAATATGTATATCAGTACAAGTTGACTTGGGTAAAACAGGTTTTTGTTTTCCAACAGAAAACCCCCAAGTTAATTCGAAAACACATTTCCCCTCACTCCCTCAGAATAAATTTGGTAAATTTTTTTTTAACAAATTCCCCCCCCCCAAAAAAAAACCCAAAGACATTTGTTGTGCCATTCGCTTAGTCTTAGTATTGTTCGTTACGTGCAACATTAAGAGAACAACATCAAGTTATATTTAATCAAATGAACAACATTATTTTAACAAATAGTTGGTACAAGTTAGCTTGGGTAAAAACTGATTTGGGTATGAGTTGACCTGGGTACGAGTTGACTTGGGTACGAGATGACTTGGGTACGAGTTGACTTGGGTACGAGTTGACTTGGGTACGAGTTGACTTGGGTACGAGATGACTTGGGTACGAGTTGACTTGGGTACGAGTTGACTTGGGTACTAGTTGACTTGGGTATGAGTTGACTTGGGTACGAGTTGACTTGGGTATGAGTTGACCCGAATTCATGTATTTTGTATGGTATTTTGATGAACAATCATTCAATGGCAGACTTTTGATTTGAGATGATAGCGAGCGTCTCATTGCTCACTGGACACTGGTCCTTTTCACTAGTCGCCCAGGCCTATTCATCACAGTTTTTAAATTATTATGGCCCAGTTCATACTTCGATGTGAATCTTGATGTCTCAAACAGATCTGAAGAGAAAACAGCAAAAACAGAGCTGTTGCCATTTCACACATTTTGGCCTAAATTGGCACAACATTCACTTTTTTCATCACTGTAAGTATCTGTGCCAACAAGATCCAATCAATGTTTTCTTGTATTTGGTTAAGTTGAGTGTTCCTAAACAGATTTTAATTGAAAAATAATTGGGATCATGTTGGCCCACCAATATGTCAAAGGTCATATGAAACTACACTAAAGTACTGCCTATTTTGGGTGATTTTGCGTCGTCTAGAAATCCACGCGCCAATACGCGCCAACGAGATCCCAAATTTTTAGAAGAAGATCTGCGAACCCATGAATCACACCCCCCCTAATTTGGTACTTCTTACAGGCAGGGACTCTTAAGTAGGTTTTTTTAAACGGATTCCAATTATTGAGTTAGTGTTAAACTGTTTGTCATTGCAAATGACTGAATGAGTAACACGACTAAAATGGCGGCGTGGCAGACCTGGATCGAAATGTGTTTCACCAGGCCAGAATATGGTAACAATTAAGTGTATAATCAACACGCATCAGGTTTATTTGGCATGTCTTATCATGGAGGAAGGAAAGTCACCTGTAAATTCTTATTTAACGAGAGCTATATAGTGTTTTATCAGAAAACAAGTAGGCAATCATAAAGAACTCATTGTGATAAAATGTTTTTGTCAAATCGACTGTCATTACTTCCAGAAAAACATAGAGTTTACTTTGAAAATCTTCTTTTATTTCTAATTTGACGAGTTATAATTAATCTAATTTTATTTACTTACAAGATAAGCAGAGGTGTACTAACATTTTTCTACATTTAAATTTTATGTCTAACAAATCGTGGTCGCTCAAATTAAAAATATTCACACTATATTTTTGTACAGTGATGAAAACATCCAATCAGTATCAGCCTACTGCATGTTATAAAACACACTGCTGTACATTAGAAAGTGTGCAGCTATGCATGTCATCACGATTCCTAACATCAACAGACATTCCAGGAGCAATGGCTTTTTTTGTCTCCAACTGTGATCCTTCAAGACAGATTAACTGCCTTCGCTGCCCATGGCACATGAGCTTGAATTCAATTTAGATTAACCTTTGGTGGTCAGAATAACAGTTATGTGCTTCAGGGAAGCTGATCCCTTCTGATGATGTATCTCATTTTGAAGTATTCAATGTGTGTACTGCCAGAGTGTCTGACTGGTAATTGATCATTTCCACATACAGTTCTCTTGTCAACAAGCCAGCCTTAAATAAGAAATAATAATGGAATTATATATCATGGGAAATGTGTAAAAGTTTGCCATAAAATACCCATAATTTTATTTGCCAAACTCATGCTCTGCTTGTAGTGAAATATCAAGATTGGCTATTTATGTTACAAAAATTGTATCAAAGTTAATGAGAGAAGGAAAAAAGAATTTTGCATCATTGTCAGTCAGAAGTTTGAAGATATTTTAAATCATCACACAGCTATGGTTTAAGAGAATGATGCATGCTACTGATCAGTTTGAAGATTATGAAATATAAACAAATTAAAAGGCTGATGGGCGGAACACCTATGTAATAAAATCAAGAGGTGTTTGTGCTCATATTGCTCATAATTGCTTAAACACCTACAAATTAAGGTTTAGGTTTAGTTTTAGTTTTATTAGACTTTACACTGGCATAAAAGTATAATACTATACAAATCTATACATAAAGAAACAAAGAAGCAAAAAAGCTAAAAAATACCAAGCCAGTGAGTGACCAGGAGGAAAACGGTAGTTTCTGATTAAATGTAGGCTGTTGCATTGCACTCTTCATAGCCAGGATATTGAGCTGGAAGATTAATTAAGGAATGTTAAATCGCACAGCTAAAGGTTAATGCCCTAGAACACGTACACTAACTTGGCTGTGATAGATTGTATTCAAAACATATTCTAAATTCTTTAGTGGTTTCGATTTTGTGCTTCAAGGATAAGGATGTAATTTGCTTAAAGGCAAAGTATACCTTTTATTTTTTAACCTGTTTGATTGTTTGAATCCTTGTAAAAAAATATTTTAAAATACACATTTAACTTTTTTCAAAAGGTTTCATTTTGAAAGGTGGTTGCATTTTTCAGACCCCCAAAAAATGGAGCAGGTTTTAACATTTAAAAATGTCCATGCAGGAAGAATAAACCGTAATTAAAATACACAATAATAATAACAAATTCTTATATAGCGCATTTCACAATAAACTGTATCAATGTGCTTTACATTAGTCCCCTGGTCATTGGGCCAATAAACATCCCTTTAATCTTTCTCAGCTCCCATTATAGGGAGTATACAGCCCCGAGCTGCCGTGGCGCTCCAAAAGCTTTTCATTCACAATATCAATCTCTACCCTCGCAGGTACCCATTTATACCCCTGGGTGAAGCGAAGCAATTATAGTAAAGCATCTTGCTCAAGGACACAAGTGTCACAACCGGGATTCGAACCCACACTCCGGTGACTTAGCATCAGAACTTGAATTTGATGCTCTTAACCACTCGGACGCGACACTCTACAGATATCTGCGAAACGTTCATCTCAGATTGAAATATTTTTTAATCCCTTTCTCTAAATCCACATTCCGAAAAAAGAGAAACAATTTCTCAAAAACTTATTTGATGTATACATCATAATACTGCAAAGCTATCCCTTTAAGTCGCATCCTTGCAAATCAAAATGGAACAACCTGTGTTCATATTTCTTTCAAAGCCACAAGCTGTGCGCCAGCCTTCTCATAATTAAGATACATGTATTACCTCATTCTCAAATAATGATTGAATTAACATTTGTGGTCAAGATATGAAAACTTCTTTAAAAATGTGTAGAGATTGCCATGTGTATAACTGTATGCCAGATTAATGGAATGTGACATGTAAATGTACACTATAATATAAAGCAAAATTTACATTAAAGCATAATGTTCAATTACTAGTTTAGTAGCTACAACAGACTAGCCCTCAGAAATGTAATATTTGGCACAAATTCAACGTGATGTACAAGGAATGATAATGTCCAGCAACTCTAGCAAAGTATCTCAACTGACAGTGTTCTGTGCACACTAATTACTGATTACTAATTTTGAGTAGCAAATTATGAAATTTTAGTCACAACTGAAACATTTTGTTGCAATTGTACCTGGTTGCAACTGTTGCAACTGTACCTACATGTACTTGTCAGTATTTGCAGACACCAAATATTTGTCATGCATACATGTTTGCTGCGACCATAGAGCAAGGATGTAATGCGATGACGACAGCACTAGAACTTGTCTTTAAATACTCCACACACCAATGCACAGCATGCACCCTTATGGGCTGTTAATGACTTTGCAGTAACACCTGCTAATGCGGCTTGTTCAACAACATGTTCATACACTGGCCAATATTTGATCATTTCATAATTATCGATTGTGTATTTGCTGTCTGTGTGATCGTGACGCAACTGGCCGGCTGCCTGTGAAGTGCAGTGTATAGCTTCTGAACCTCACCAAGGGGTAATTGAGTTTGTTCCGGCAGTAGTGAACAGGTTAGCATGCACTGGTGGGTACATTATACAAGGGCCAATAAGCTACATTGCATGCATTGGTTAAAATACACACCTTGCTTAATATTTAAAAAAAGTTAAGGGAACAATGACAAGCTCTATTTCAGCAATGAAAATTATATATGAAATAATAGATTATTTTAAATATTGTAGCCAATGGTAGGTAAAGGGTAGGAAAGTGCTTAAATGTGAAACTATGTTGACAAAATTTAAAGATATTATATCAAGGTTGATGCCAGTAGAAAAACACATTAGTTTCTGAGACAGGTTTCTTCCTGTTGCTTGCAAAACAAATTTGTCTCAAAATGATTGATTAATGTGATGAGGTTTGGACATGTTTGTTTATCCCAGTAACTTTTGTTTCACAAATTCCTACTGGGTGCAGGTCAGAAACCATTCAACATTAAACTGTAGTATCTAACCAGGGGTCAGTCACACCCAAGTTAATGCTACATTCTGAGAAGCAGTAGTATAGGGATCACCTTAATAGACTCCTACATTATTTTTATCTTCATACATGGTTGTTTGGGCAGGACAAGGGGAGGGGCATGTTTCTGTGTATGGTTGAAAATTGAAATTTTGCACATCATCTATGTGAGTTTCATGCAATGGAAACACTGTCGCTGGTTTTGTACATTATATTTGTATAGTGTTAATATTTACATGTAGAGTGTTAATTGGTAGTGCGCCACCTCATTACACCGGAGGTCGCAGGTTCAAATCCCACTCCAGGCAATTGTCTTTGTTCAACCCAAAATTTGTTAGGATAAGTGTCAAACGAGACTTTCCCTCAGTTAAATGTAAAGCAGCTATGCTAATTGGCATGTCCAATTTATTAGAATTGTAGATTTTGTCTCTTGACATCTTGATGCAGGTGCCTTGATGTTAAATTGAGAGGCCGTCAAAGCTTAAATTACTTGCTTCAAAAGCCACTGCTTATATGTAGACTCATGTACCCAGGTGTAGTTGCACATTACATTACCTCACTGGCCAGTTTGAATGCAAATGGTGGCCAACTTGTCTGGTTAACATTGTACTGTATATGAGGCAGTATGTGTACAACACAATCCAGTGGGAATAAATGATAACCAACTATGGTTTGTGTCGAGAAACAAACAGAAACATGAAGTTATGGACAAGATTAAGACGCTGTGAAGGTTTATGATGCTATGATGCAACTGTGATAAGTGTATGGAAAATATGATGTCAAAATTTGTGGTAACAAACTTGTTTAGTTTGTGTGACATTTGTTCTATGCTCATTTTGGTGAGCCCTAACAAAGCACTGAACTTTAAGGTTACAAATTGCCATGGTGCATATTGCTGCTAATACAATGGCACTTGAGCAACCTGCTTCTGTATCGTAGTGAAGGAAGCTGGATCGTTTACATGCATTATTCAGTGACAGCTTTACTGCTCATTTTGAAATATGCAGTCTTTAATTAATATATGAGGTACATGTATCATAAATGTGCTCAGACCTCAAACAAGCCATGCAAGATACAAAGAGTAGTCATAAATTTGGAAGGTCGATATTGTGCAATTGATTGTGTTCTAAAAGCACAAGTCACAGTTTTATACACAATTCCCTTGAGGCATACAAAACTACAATGCAGAGTCTGGAACTCAACAGTCAATGATTCTTAGTATTCCAATTTGCATTGCATCAGTGATGTACTAGAGATGGTCAGTGTGTACTTAGATATCAAGGGTTTAAGTCAGTCGCATCAGGCAGGGGGCCCCTCTGATGTATCTAATGAATTATTTAAGTATGATTTGGGATTCAGGAGCACACCATTGAGATCGTTCAGGCTGATTGCCTTCCTCTTCAGGGAGGAATTCTATATCCGCTTATTTCAACTTGGCATTTCGGCTGGGGTATCTTCTGAAAACTTGATATTTCCTGAAATAATAAAAGCCTAGGTAAACAGACCCTGTTCAGACTGCCTTGCTCTTTTGGGAGAAACTTTACATGGCCAGTGTTTTAAATGTACATCATATTGAAATCCGTATTGCTTAAATGTTAAGAATTATGTTGAGGAAAGCATAATGAAGTGGTGAGACATTTTATAACGTTTTGCTATGCTTTTAGGCATGTCGATCATATTATTCTGTTGAGCGCCACTATGCAATTTGCTGTGCTATTGTCTTAAATTATTTAATAATGTTCTCTGCCTGATCTTCCATAGTGATCAGCTATTCAGCTCACAAGTTGAAGGGCAAACTCGATTTGCATAAAGGTGAACCCAGTATTCAAGTAAACTAACTCTGGCTATACATGTACCTTTGTAGATCAATTTTGTTGGTACTATAGTTTGTTTAATGGATTGTTGGTTGATTGATTGATTGATTGATTGATCATCGATTGATTGATTGTTGACTAATTGTTTTTATTTGATTAATTGGCTTTTTCAAAACAAACACTTAATTCATACACAGAATTTACCGAAAATCATAGAAAACTAAAATACATAATGGACAAAAACATTCTGTTTACTTTAACATTTGATGCAACTTAATTATTTTTGAGTAGTTTACCTTTTCCAGGAGGCAATGTACACATGAATGGCATTTTGATGTAGTGTTGCTTGCTTAGTGCTCATTGATTAGGGTACAGAGCACCATGTGTGATACGGTAAATATATACACTCTGCAATAAACTGAGTTGTTTACCCATCCAATGGATCAATTTTGGAAAGAACAACTTGTGTTACATATATACTAGCAATATTGAGAAAACTATCTACTACAATAGCAGTATTGAGAAAACTTGTTTGTCAATGCTTTAAAGGCCGTTTTCTAAGAAAAGTTGGTGCATTTAGTGATGATCTTAACAAGGCTCAGTTTCACCTTATTTTAACGATAACAAAATGCAATCATCAGTTTCTTCATATCACAATCACTCGGCATTCGAGCCCTTGCCCCATCATGATAGTTACCTGAGCGTGTCGACTTTGTTTAACGCTTCATCATAAATTTCACACCTACTTGCCCAGTGCGCCATGATGATGCAGAATCTTTTATGGGCATATCTTGGCTACAGTTGACTCATTAGTTTGAAGCACCAATGTGAATTTCTGATTAAAACATTGGAAGATGTCTAGTGAAACAGCATCAGCAACCAGTTTGCTTGATGCAGTTCTGTAGGTGGACTTGTCGGTTGAAGAATCAAGAGTAGTATATTCAGGTTTTTGTTCTCACTTTTTTTTTTTATATAAGAGTTGCTAAGAGTAAGACTAAGCTCAAGTGTGTACGTTTATATTACACCTCAGGCTTTGTACAAAGTGGAAATGTTTCTTTGTGTAACATCAAGTCACTAGAGTCAATCTAAAAGTGCTGTTGAATCATTTCATTCTGTTAATTTTGTTTTTTAAAGAGCTTTGATGGAATGGAAGTGAATCATAAAAGGACTTTTGATTTGTGTGATTTATTTTAATTATGATGTTTTGGTTTGTTTTACTCTGTAGGTGCATACACTATTGGAATCTCATCTTCAAAGGAGTCAAGGAGATATTTGAAGTGAACAACAAATGATAAGTGACCTGAGAGTAAGCTTTGCTGGTAATCAAACTTAGACAAGTGACGAAGTGAGATAAAGAGGTGCAGTATGGCACGTTTTAGTTTGGACACTGCCTTCCTCTTTACTGTTATCGCACTAGCCTGGTCTGTGGTGCCCAGTGTCGCCCAAGACACGCCTAATGCCGATCAGGACTTGCCTTGTGCATTGACTTTATCAATAAGCTATTGCAGCTGCTCAGGCACCAGCCTGACCTGCAGCAAATGGCCTAAATCTCTGCTGACGCATATTCCATCAAACACTACATCCCTCAGGATTTTAGGCTCAGAAACAAGACATCTTAGAACAAACATCCAACCCAGAACCACCCTTCCTAACCTCAGAACATTAGACCTCACTGGTAATGCTATTGTAGAGATTGACGCACGCTGGTTCACCCGCAATAAGTTCCCAGCATTGGAGGAGCTTATCCTGGACACCAATAACATAACCCTCAGCGGAGCAGAAACATTTAGAGACGTTTCCGAAAAGCTGCGATTGCTGAGTTTAAATGGCGCCCTCAAGAGGAATTACACGGAGATGCTCTGCAACAATTTAAGGGACGCTCTGCAACAAGGAAACTTATCCAACCTTGTTGAGATTCGCCTTGATAATAATGAGTTGGGCTTACTGACACCAACCACGTTACAGTTCTCTGGGAGTTCCAAACTTCAAAGATTGAACCTCTTCAACAGTAGCCTCATAGCAATTCTACAGGGGACTTTCATGGTAAGAAATAATTATTATTGATTGTGATAATATTGCACACATTTCATAAAATTCACATTTAAATGGGCATCTTATTTTTCATTTATTTTTTTATAAATGGTAAATGTTTTGTGTGTATTTTATATAACATAATTTTAGACACGCAAACCAAAATGCATTTCACTGTACAAACATTTGTTTTTTTACAAGTGACAATAAAACATTCATATTCATTATTGAAAAAGGCAAATACTAATTAGATAAATATAGACAGAATGTGTGAGAAATTTGGCCAAACTAAATAAATTAAACAATTTCTGGAACTTGAGAGATTTCATACAAATTTACTACGGGGCAAACCCGGCATAATGAATTGGGATGCATGATTGAACAATAAACCACCAACATAGAATTATTACACTTGTTGGAGGTCACGGCCAAATTTTCATAACCCATCAAGAATTTAACTGGACACTATCTGTGACTGGTAACTCTATTTAACATTTATGGTTTTTACTCAATATAACAATACATTGGCTTTGTAGTTAATACTTAAGGCAGAGTAAATATTGGCAAAAATCCACAAAATTATGTTTAGGACAGCAACTGCACTACCTGTTCCTTAAAAACATTTTTTACTTGCACAACACTTTACATATTTTATTTACAAATCAAAACCAAAGGCCAAGTCCGAAACGGCGACTTCAGCAAGAGTTTGTTCATGGAACTTTTCCTCCATGGTTGGTTAGAGTGTCTGCTAGTGTTGAAGCATTGGTAGACGGGCGCTATCTTCGGACAAGGTGTAACATTCAATGTTTTTTCCCCCATTTTATGCTAACAAGTTCCAATAAGTACTGCAGTACATTATTTATATTTTGCTGGTTTTTGTTTATTTTAAGCGTTCTTGATAGCATCATAAAACTATGTGATAAATTTTGTTTCTTTATTTTTTTTTTTAAATATGTAGCGGAAGATATTCCCGAATCTTCGTCATTTGAACTTAAGTTCCAACGAGATCAAAAGCATAGATCAGACCACCATCCAGGACCTTGACACCTTTACAAACCTGTCTCTTGATCTCAGCAACAATCTCTACTTCTGCAACTGCAAACTGGCGGCCTTCCAAACCTGGCTCCTCAACACCACGATTGTCCCTGATAAATCCGGTCTGCGATGTGATGATGCTGTCTTGCATTCCAGCATCAATAAGAGCATCATAGACGCCGATTTAAAATGTGCCGAGATTGAAGTAGTCAATGTTGATGATGGGTTACAATCTTCTTACATCATACTCAGCATCATCTTGACTCTTGTTGGTCTCCTGGCATTGGTTGTACTGTACATGAGGCGGAATGACATTAAGGACTACTTTGTGGAGTTCTACACAACCAGCAAAGAGGCATTTAACAGTCGCCAGGGTTATGATGAAATCCACAGGGTACGTCGGGAAACACCTGAGATGGCACCAACTGAAGTTTGAATGAGGTAATTAATCTCTGGTGTGCTTTATTAAAAACATATTTTTGATCCCCTCCATACACCAATTATTTTAATCCCAGTGTTTGGGCTACATCTGCTGAGAATTGTTGATGTGTGCCATGGACAGTTGGTTTTAAAATCTCTCACAAATACAAATAATACTTTTGTGAGAATTAAGTTCAGCCCCTTAAAGCTGATCTCTTGGCTGCCGCTTCCTATGTTGTATTGTAAACACTGCAGGCAGGGCCTAGTCTCATAGAGCTGCTTAGGCAAGAAAAAAAGCTCAGCACAATAAGATAATGCTAACCAGAGGGGCCATATTGAACTGATTTCTAGCTCATGTCATTTGCAAACGACTATTAATAATATAGTAATAATAACAAAAATATTGTGTAGCGCATTTCACAACAAGGTTTTACTGGTCCAATCTACAGACTTCTCTCTGAGAAAATCAGTTAACAATACTCCAGATTTCCCTCTGTGAATGTAAAAGTAATATAATGAAAATCAAATCCTGGGGAAAATCTGCCTTCTAAAATGAAATATTCAAGGTTAATGAATGATGCTGGAGAGCAATCAGTCACACAATGACTCTCCCTTGCTAGTCTTCTATAAATAGTTTGATTTGGTAGATTTGCCTTACCCCAGGGAAGTTGTGAGGAATATGCTGCATCTCTAATTGAACATCTCACCTTCCTGTCAGGCAAGGCCTAGTTTCATGGTGCTGCTTACCACATTATTTTATGCTTACCATCCTTTTTTCTTCTTACAAGCACCTTGTGTGCGTACACATCTCCAATCACTAGTCTCTGTTGATACAGTTAGCACTTTTTCTAAGCTAGCTTTGCATGATAAGCATAATTTTGCACGGTTAACATAAGTTTCAAGCACCTCTCTCTGCTGTATGGTAAGCACTGATTTTCTGCTTACTAACATTGCAAAGAAGTAGGTCCAGATTTATCCAGCTGTGTGGATCTAGGGACCCTGAGGTGTGACATTTTTGATTGGGTGAACAATATTTCTCACTACACATTTAGGTCAAGTACGTACAGTTCGCTCTCTGAACTAGTGGTGTAAACAGGCCAGATCAAACCATGTTTTAAAAACCAAGTTTTGGTTATATGAATTATTATGATGTGCTGATATATTAAGTATCAAAAAATATCACAGACAGGAACTTAGAAACGATATTTACATGGTCAAATGTCTTTTTTATTAATTTTAATCAGTTTCAGCGTCTTTAAACGTTTGGCCAACTAGTATGACAAAAAGTATGTCATGCTTTTTGGTTAACATGTGAAAGTTATGATATTTGAAAAAGGGGAGTTTGCCAAGAAGCATTACAACTTCGGACTGTTAACAGCACCAGCCACCAACCTGGTCATTACCACACAGTGAAGACCGGGTCCTCTCACTGTTATTCCCTAATTAAAACCTTAGCAATAATAGAATGTCTTCTCTCCATTGGGCTGTAACAGTGGTTAAGTCTGAGAGTCAGAAAAAAGTCTTCACAACCAGAAATAATGAATGAAATGAAAATGAAATAAATTTTAAATTTCTCTCATAGAGATCCTTTTGCTACATGTACAATCTAGTCCAGTCTCGCTACAGTAATGAAATGAAGCATCAGACCTGCATCCTTATTCCTCACATCTTGCTGTTATTTAGGATGGCCATGCCATGTGGCTTAGATTCAATGCATAATTCATTCTAAAAGATTTCACAAAATAATAAGAGGATTTATTTACCAGCAGAAAGTCTAGTCTCGGATATTTTATTATTATTATTATATTTATTGGCAAGCTGTTTCACTCATTTCCTTATTGTTCTTTATATCTCACTTCGTCTTTAATCATTTTTTATGGCTCTTATTAATGCTTACCCAAGGAGCATACTTTTGTTTGTGAGATTAAGTTGCGAAAATTAAATTTTGACTTGAGTCTTTCAGAATGTACAAGCCAAAGGAAATGAACCTCAAGCTTAAGTGTTTTTGTCATGGTGAGCCACATAGTAATTGAATTGCCACATACTTTATCGCTGTTCAACTAAAAAATACAATTTCATGACAAGCCACTAGAAACTCTTTTGTATTAAAGGCAGTGGACACTATTGGTAATTACTCAAAATAATTATTATCATAAAACCTTTCTTGATTACGAGTAATGGGGAGAGGTTGATAGTATAAAACATTATGAGAAACAGCTCCCTCTAGTTTTCAAGAAAGAAGTAATTTTCCACAAATTTGAATTTGAGACCTCAGATTTAGAATTTGAGGTCTCAAAGTCAAGCATCTGAAAGCGACAAGGGTGTTTTTTTCTTTCATTAATCCTCGCAGTTTGTGTGTCAAACTGCACAAAATATGTTATGGGTTCTTGCCGAAAACAAGATGTTATATATTTAGCAAGAATTTAGACTTGAAAAATGGTGCATCATTTACCTAAATTTTTAATTGGAATAAGAGATAAGTAGGCTGATAAATTTGAAATTACGACGTACATAAATGTAACTTGAAATATTGTACACACATCACAGTTACATTGCTGTAATTTAAAGTACATGTAATGCAGCATTATAGTGATTGATGATGCTATTTGCAAGTCAGTAGGAATGCCATTAAACATTCTAGTTTCCTTTATGTATCATGCAACTAAAGCCATGGCGGAGTTAGCGGCTACAGCTAAGGGCAGCATACTCTTCAATGCATTTTGGTCCAGTGATCCAGCCACAGCCGCCAAGTTAGAAACATCCTAAACCATTGAATATTTGTCAACCGGAATCCAATAGCACATTCTGTGTGTAATAAGTTAGCACTTGCTGTTTCATTTTGGGTAAAAGAGGCCAGACAAAGTTCTCACTTGATTTGTTAACATTGGCCATTTTTGGAACCACTGCTTGGGCTTAGGCGTTGTCAGTTAAACGAATGTTTGCTTTCCATGGCTTCGAAAATGGCCAATAGCACATTCTGTTTGTAACCTGTTTTCATTAGAAAATGGCCGTTGATAAGAATTACAGACAAACAAGACGGTTGCTTCACTATGAAGGCAGCCTAGATTTACTAATTCTCGTAGGGATACATAATTCTCCCCTCCAAAACAGTAACAATGAAGAAGAAATTCTTCACACTGAGTCAGCAGTGGAGCTTATTAAATTATAGCAGCAGGCTGAGGCAGGTGTGTTCAAAAAGCCATATTCCAAATCTAATTGTCATTTTTGGAAGGCAGTCGACGTATTTTCAATGAACAAACTTGTGTTGGGCATAGAAGACACATGTACACTCTATGAAAAGCCTGGATTTGAGTCTGTGAAGCTTAAAGGCTTTTCGCGTAATTTGTTACATAAAGTGCAGTTGTTCTATGTATAATTGTTGGGTTGAACTTTTTAAGAGGGAATCAAGGCCAAAACACAGGCATCGGAAACCCAGGTGTACTTTAATTTCACAAAGAGCTGCAGTGATCTTAAAATGTGTATCAATTGTTATTGCTAAAAGCAAAGTGTGATGTCAAAATTGACACATCCTAGATGGATCATGGTGTTTTGTGTAACCAAGCTCAGGTTTAAAAAGCATGTGTCACAATTTGTAATTGTCAAAGACCAGTATCTACACTTAAAGACACTGGACACTGGACACTATTGGTAATTGTCAAAGACTAGTCTTCAGAGTTGATGTATCTCAACATATGCATAAAATAACAAACCTGTGAAAATTTGATCTCAACAAATGCATAAAATAACAAACCTGTGAAAATTTGAGCTCAATCGGTCGTTGAAGTTGCTAGATATAAATGAAAGAAAAAAACACCCTTGTCGCACCATGGTTACACAAAGTTGTGTGCTTTCAGATGCTTAATTTTGAGACCTTAAATTTTAAATCTGAGGTCTCAAAATCAAATTCGTGGAAAATTACTTCTCTCTCGAAAACTACATCACTTCAGAGGGAGCTATTTCTCACAATCAACCTCTCCACATTACTCGTAATCAATAAAGGTTTTGTGATAACAATTATTTTGAGTAATTATACCTAGTGTCCACTGCCTTTAACGTGACCCAACATATACATGAAATAACAAATCTGTGAAAGTATTTTTTTTTTATTATAGATTTTTCATAGTCACTTGAGAAATATTTACTCCATTTTAACTTGGCCGAGCAACCAATGTTTTTGTTATTTTGAAATCAAACTGGCCACATCCGGTGCCAGCCTGCCGACATATTCCGGCGATTCATATAACATTTAATATTTTGTGAATGAAAACTTTATTAACTTAATGCCCAACTTTTTTCTTCCTCACCAGATTTATAAAGAAAGTTTGGACACTGGTGAACCGACATTTTGCATGTTCAACAAAACCAGGACCAGTATTTAACAGTTGGAGAAGAGTTTGCTACACAGAACATCCACCAGCGTTTTGAAAAGTATTCAACAATATGGGCGAACATGTTTTCATATTTTTTTTTGTTAGCAAGAGTGCAAACCTATAAAAATGAAGAGGTAAAATTATAGAATATAAAGAAACGTATGGACTACATGTACTTGTAGCATCAGGGTTGACCGTTTAATCATACTATTCAACAAAAGGTCAGAAATATTGCCCAGCTTGTTTTCCTTTAAAAGATAAAGTGCATAGAAACACCATTAAGTATTTTTTTTTAATATGAAAAACATGGCTTGCAGTGGGAATGCATTTTAAAGGCAGTGGACACTGTTGGTAATTACTCAAAATAATTATTAGCATAAAACCTTATTTGGTAAAGAGTAATGGGGAGAGGTTGATAGGATAAAACATTTTGAGAAACAGTTCCCTTTGAAGTGACGTAGTTTTCGAGAAAGAAGTAATTTTCCACGAATTTGGTTTCAAGACCTCAAGTTTAGAATTTGAGGTCTCGAAATCAAGCATCTGAAAGCACACAACTTCGTGTGACAATGGTGTTTTATCTTTTGTAGTTATCTCGCAACTCTGACAACCAATTGAGCTCAAATTTTCACAGGTTTGTTAGTTTATGCATATGTTGAGATACACCAAGTGAGAAGACTGGTCTTTGACAATTACCAATAGTGTCCACTGGCTTTAAGTTTGTGTCAATTTTTTAACATATCAGTTTTATGCTCAAATTTGTATTCTTCAAATGTTAATACCTTTTTATACAATTCTGTACATAGAATTTTTGCTACTTGGTTTATGTAATGAGGATTGTACTCATGATGGGCTTTTTAAAGAAAGAAATGGATGTAGGCTACATGTTTTGGCACTTGTTTAGAAGTGCAAAGGGCTAAATTGAAGACATTATATATCCAGCCTCCATTTTACATTCTAGATGTTAACTTATAGTAAGCTAGAAATTATGACTCACTAGGGATGCATATTAAATCAGTTGTCTTTAAACACTCTAAGAAGAATTTGTAAAGAAAAAAAAATTGTGTACAAATTTGCAGTTCCAGTTTTCTCTGCGAGCCATTATGATTTAGCAGGGACATTCCTAGGTGTCTTTGCTTACCTTTAAAGATTGCTCTACCTTGCACAAAATCAAAATGCTTCTAAAATTTCAGAAAAATATGAACCGTTTGCAAGAACACTAAAAAACTCTACCTATCAAAGTATGTACTGATAAGCTTTAAAGCAGATATCCTAACAAAATCTCCCTAGGTTGTGTTTTTTTGTCAGCTAAGAGGAGAATGAATGCACTATTATAGAAAACCTAACACTTGATGGTCCCTCCGCTATAATAACAAGTTTGAGTAAAGTGTATCTCACATTGAGCTTCTAGCCGCTAGCATATTTTCACAAAGTTACTCCATCATCGACCACTGATCTCTTGAATTGATCCATCTTTTATAAAAAACCAAGCCAAGATCCCGCGGGTTTGGGAGTTTATTCGAGTCACTCCTGAAAGGCCCTTAGTTGGCTTGCTTTCCGAAACCTGATCCTCAATTCCACAGAAAGCATTTCTTCTCATGGGATAGCTAGGCTCTCAATTTCAAAGTTCTGTCGATAGCTAAGCTGTTTAAACAACGTCTCAAGCTCCTTTGACGACTGCTGGATGCATAAAGAAAAGAAAAATTCCCCCAATTATATTTGTACCTGTTCATTAAGTTGTAATGTACCCTTTTGGTAGTTCTAATGTTACAAAACCCACACCACCTTAAAAGATATAAAGAAGCTGTATACAATGGGGGAAAACTCTGTAAATGTGTCACTGTTGTTTACAAAATCATAACAATTTTAAAGATGCAATAGTTTGTGGAAAGTTTCTGGAAAGGTTTTCACTTGAGCCAAGTCTCATGTTTAAGAGTGACAAAAGCAAGTTAATGGCAAGAAATATAAAAAAAAAATCAAATTTGGGTTGGCTGTGGATAATGTACCACTGTTGAAACTGTTAATAAGGATGGGTAATTCCTAGTAAGCTTACCTAGGGTAATCTTGTAAAACATGTAAAATATTTAATGTTTTTATACCATCCTTGATTCTTATACAAATACATTGCATGGATGTTTATGCAACATGATTTATTATTGGATCAAGTAAAATGTCATTCAACCCTTAATTTATACAAACTGCTTGTCATTTTATACATAATATGCAATCTCGTAGTGCACATTGTAATGTTATGATAGGTTGTAAACATTTACCAGGCAGTGTTTGCATTTGAGCAAGGACAGTGACAATGTGTACAATTGCTCACTAATTACCTGAAGAGGACACTTCACTCTTTCGCTCATTCAAAGTACACTTGCAACTGCATGCCATCAATATTTAATGCAGAAAATGTTTGTTTTTATGATGTTCTAAAATATTGCACAAGTCAATAACTGACTGAGTGGATTGTAAATTTAAAAATGGTGCACTAACATTTACACAACTTTCATTCATTTGTATAACACTTAAAAGTATGTGGATATCAGGAATGCATTTATGTATGTGAGATTGGGGGGGAGTAGTAACAGCAATGGGTCCTAGCTCAGATAATTGCTTTCTGACTGGTCAGGAGAGGAACAACAATGTGTTTGATAAGCTACATACAACTATAGCAATTAAAATGTAGTAATATAAAGGTCAGTGTAAAGTGTGTAGGGGGTATTTCCGGGAATTGATTTTGTATCAGGGGAAGTGCAAATAATGTTATCTGTGGTAGACTATTGATGTTGTGCTGTAATTGAAATGACTCTTGTGAATTGTGCAGAAGTATTGCCAAAAGATTCTCTGCTAAGCAAATTATAAATTCTGGTCAAAAATGTGACATAGTGAGGTGAGGTTGCGGAATCAACATTCAAATAATTCTCTTTAAGAGCTGTACTGATTCTGAGCAAAGTTGAGTTTCAAAACTTATTGCATGCTTAATTGAGAAAACAGTTGACCATTAAACAATGAATTTCAATGAAAACATATCTGAAAGTTAAAATGAATACAAATGTAAACAAAATTCTATCGATTTCTGCTTGTGTTGTGCGTTGTATACTAGCGGCTTGTGATCCATGATGTTGAGAAAGTCAATGCATACACTGTACTTTGTTGTGATGGCTTGAGCTGCTAACAACTGACTGGGGACCTCATGATGATATAATGATACGACAAAACTGCGCATTATTAATAATTGTTTGTTAGCATTTAGTAACGAGAAAGTAATGAACCTTTTTGTGCATGCAGAAATTCAATTTGAACACTGATGAATTTCACCTTGAATTATGGCATAACAAAACTCAATCTTATTTAATGGAAGTATTGCATTGATAATAATGAACAGTTGATTGGATTTGTTATTTTGGTTTGTCTATCTTATATGTCACTCAGTCAAACACGCATGAATTATTTGCATGTGTCTTAAAATAACAGAACAACTGATATTAATAATTCTATAGAAGGTATGCATTGACATTAATATCACATGGACAGATCCTTTCTTTAACTTTTTAACTATGTTATTGTTTTTCATTCTTAGTAACCCTAAATCCTTGTCATAATGTTTTGGATTATTATTCTTTTCGACAAAGTATCTGCAATATTTGTCTTCATGTTGATTCAAAGAAATTTAAAGTGGCAAGTTATTCTAGCCGGATTTTTCTCTCCCATATAAGTAATTCTGCATCTTTGGTACATGTACATGTATTCAAGTATTTTAATTGATGTATTTTTCAGATGGCTTGATGTTTCAGCACAACACAATGATATTCCTGAAGATAATGTTTAGATATGCAGCATCATTAAGCAAGAAATCAGGGATGATCAAATTAAGATAATTTTTAAATACTGCAGTCTAGAATTAATAATTTGTAGACTCGAAGCAGGGGGAAAAAATCATAGTTTACACGAATTTAGGGATATTTTCCAGTTTCAAAATTGCCCATTATGAATTCAAAATCCATGGCCCAATTTCATTATTATTGTCTGCTGAGCAAACATTAACAGGAAACCAGTCACATACAATACAGTAGATGTGGAATGGTATTTTGCCTGGTAACCTTATTCTGGTAAGCATATGTGTTTTGTGCTTAGCTACCTTTTGTGCATAAGCAGCTCTTTCAAATTAGAGTCCAGATTACATCCCAAATGATTAGTTCGTAATTGATAGTTTAATCATTGTTTTTACCTTTTTGGCATGCATTTTAGAACATGTAAATATAGCCATCTTTATAGAAGCATTTTCATTTTTTAATAATGTACATAATTTTGTGTTGCCTTATGCACAATGGTAGACTTTGGAATGCTAGGTGGCAGCAGACTTACCAGGTAAACTTTCATTGTTTTAGCGTAAGTAAGAGTATGATCACTTTTCCTTGAACAATTGATTTACCTGGTAAGTCCCCTGCCACCTAGAACTTTTCAAAGTCTCCCGTTATTTGTTAACATTGGACATTATAATTTTCAGTATTTCTACACTTCCTAGTGTGACAAGTAACTGTAGTTCTTGCATTTTTAATGTAACTTTGCCTTAGTATATTTTTTTAGTATTTAAGATTCCTGTAGAGTGTAGTTTTTTAAGTTTAGGAATCATTGATGTATATTTCGAAGTTATGCATAGTATAATTGAAGGCTGAAATGTATTTGAATTTATGATTGGAAATAAGCTAGACTAAAACAGGGTACCAGCCAGAGACGGTAACCACGGCCCAATTTCATAGAGCTGCTTAAGCACAAAAAAAACCAGCTAGGTTTCCAACCAAATTACTATTTCACATACACAGTTTATGACTGGTTTACTGCTAAATTGCGCTTAGCAGCAGAACTTGTGTTGACATTGTTTTATGCATAAGCAGCTCTGAAATTGGGCACAGAACACCCCAAGGTGTTACAAAATCATTCAGAAAGGGAAACAAATTTCACTACCTGCAAAAAACATTTTGTTTGCTCATCCGTTCTTTGTATCTATCAACTTTATTTATTCTAAAAGAGGTTTGTTAATAATCTAGTGACATGTATAGTATCCACTTGGAAATCCAACCATGTGGAAAAAAAACATTGTGACTCGTATGGCGCGCCTTTTGAACAAAAAATGTGAATAGATTTACTTTTGAGTGAACCATTTATTTTGTTATGCTATGTTAGTTTTTTTTTTATATAAAGTGATACCCATTTGATAAAGCTGAATTTTCATTGATTATTGGTGTTGTTATTATGTGTCGTGTTTCTTTGGTTGTTTATTATAAAATAAACTTTTGAAAGAATGCAGCTTCAGTTTGCCTTACCAATCATGTGAATTATTTTAGCTGCTTAACAATACACATACTGTGTCCACTTTAGGTTAATATTTAAAAAATACATGTGTACCTCGTTTTGGCCCCAGAACCCTTATCATATTTTTCAATTTGTTACACAAAAACAATAGTACGTACTGAACATGTTTTTAAGGTGTTTTTTTTAAAATAAGACTCCACCTATATACAATTCCTTGCCTGGTGCAAGAGTCATTATTTTTACTGTTTCATATACTCGAGTGGTACTTAATCTTGATGATCTCTCACTGTATTCTTCAAGAAATGTGAATTCTGTTGTACATAATATTATGCAATGAACATTTAATGATTTACTATTATACTCAAATTAGGCGTAAACATTATGTAGCCATCTGTTTACGAATAATTAAAAGACCAAAACAGGACAATGACATATGATATTTGTTTGTAACTTGATTGCTGTTGAGCATGAAGTGTATCCCATATCAGTTGAGGAAGTACTATTGAATGTACCATTAAGCTAGCTTATTTATTCACTAAGATTGAATTAAGTATAGATTTTGATGAGAAACTCCTCATAGCATTTAAGGAATTTGCCTCCATTAAATATTAAATTAGAATGAAATACATGTAATTATACTCTTATAGGAAACGCTAATTTGACATTCAAGTAGGGATTTGACATGGTAATGAGTAATATCCTTTCCAGACAAACCTATAATATTACTTAATTTCCTACCATGTCTATATTTTTCTTTCTCAGTTTCCCCATCTGGCGCCAGAACTTACATTAGGACGTGTTCCCCCCACAATCCCACCCGAGCAATAGTTATTTCCCTTGAGAAGTTGTGGGTGGTCGATGTTGTGGAAAGGTGTCAACAGAACCTGATATTGGCTGGAATTATTGGGTGCGTTCGTTTAGCTTCCCTGGGTCGACCCCGGTGTGTGGAGGTTTTTTTTCCCAGGACAAACGTGTGCAGATAATTACCCACGTTCGTCCTGGAAAAAAAAACGCCACACACCGGGGTTGACCCAGGGAAGCTGAACGAACGCATCCATTGACTAATAAGGAGGGTCGTTCGTAAATGTAAAGGTAGGGTACTAGTTGGTATTTTGGTCATTTGCATACAGTGAATATACATGTATGGTGCTGCCTAGAAATTTAAGAAGATGCTATGGGTTTTCGATTGAACCAGTTCAAGGCAGTGGACACTATTGGTAATTCCACAAAATAATTATTAGCATAAAACCTTTCTTGGTGACGAGTAATGGGGAGAGGTTGATGGTATAAAACATTGTGAGAAACGGCTCCCTCTGAAGTGACGTAGTTTTCGAGAAAGAAGTAATTTTCCACGAATTTGATTTTGAGACCTCAGATTTAGAATTTGAGGTCTCGAAATCAACCATCTAAACGCACACAACTTCATGTGACAAGGGTGTTTTTTTCTTTCTTATTATCTCGCAAGTTCGATGACCGATTGAGCTCAAATTTTCACAGGTTTGTTATTTCATACATATGTTGAGATACACCAACTGTGAAGGCTAGTCTTTGACAATTACTATTAGTGTCCACTGCCTTTAAGTGAAACGGATTTTTTTATGACTGAAGCATTTTGAGTACATGTATGTGTTCATTTGTTGTTTCATTAAACAAATTCTGCCCAGGTTCATGAGACAATCACCATTGAATAATGTGATATTATTTTCCTCTCGAGCTAATCGATGATACCGTTGTGTTGGCATTTGACTTGATTGTAGCCAAGTCAAATATTTCCACTAGGATGCCGTGACATGACCACTGGTAACATAATGGAGAAGAAATTGTTGTAATGTGGTATGCGATAGAACATATAAAGCTTTGTTTTACTCACTAAATATTCCCTATAACCGACCCACCCACTCTGTCAGGCCACATTTCAATACACTTCGATCTTTCATTGGTGGAGGTGAAATGCAGTTTCGACCATTCGTTCCGGTTTTAATTTTGGATACATTTTTAGCCTCTAGCCGCCATCACTAAGTTGTTCACTTCTTATAAATAACTTAAGATTCTTGTAAATGTTTGATGATGGACTGTGGGAAGGGCAGATGAGCTTGACGGCACGAGTGATGAATTCTACAGGGGGTTGATGGCAGTTTGCAGCCGGTCTGGAAAGCTTCTGATGATGAAGCCCTATTTTTGGCGAAGGTGTTAAGTATAGCTGATTGGCGTTGTGTCTAAGGGGCAAGGCATGAGCGGCTATACCAGTATCCAATAATTTTCCCCGATAAAAAGACAAATATCTCCAACTATTGGAGAAAGGTCAAAATGCCCCCCTCCCCCCACATCGCTTACGTTTAAAAGTCGCTATTGATTTAATGAAAAACACATTAACAAATTCCCTATACTGTATGAAAACTGCATGCTCTCAACTTGAAAAAATTACAAGGATTCGATATATAAATAGCGGCAAAAGCGCAAGAAGGGTATCGAAGAAAAAAGGGAAACAATTATAATTTCTAGTTAACAATTTGTCTTTTCTAGGGTCGGCTACGAGTTCAACTTCACTACAACGTAGACTAGGCCCCTATTAAAAAAATTATAATGAAAACTTCCACCAACTATTTGTGAACTATACTACGCGTAGTGTACACACACAGATATGGAAGTTTTAATTACTGTATTGTTCAATAAGGCGACATCCCATAATAAGTTCTCTCAATCCTTGAGTTTGATTGGCTGAAAGAATGGTAAACAAATCACACGTGTCATCTTTAGTCGGGTTAACGCATCCACTTTGAATGCAGTCTTTACGCTGTCAAGGAGTCGGGTGCCAGACAGCAGGGGCAACGTGCGGCCTTTTCTAAAATGTCTGCACAACCACGAGATGACAACTAAATGCACTGAACTGCATCAGGAAACATCATGGGAAGTAAGCTTCGTAAAGTACAATTAATGTTGCAATTTTTTACGGTGAGTTGTTGTCTATGTATTGTGTTGAAAAGTAAACAGTTTCATTCCAAATTAGAAATGCACAATTTTTCCAGAAATTATCAAGTCATCTGCTCATCTGCTAAGGAACATGTACATGTAGTACTAGAGTAGCTGCGCAATGCTTCCCACTACTTATAGAAACTATAAGGCTAGTTTCTAGAAGTAGCTTTCCTAGCTTCCCACCAACCACATATTATTTGTATGATTTGCTTGTTTCCTTCTTTCGTTTTTGTCGAAAAATATTAAACTGATCAAATACATGTCAGATCTGGCCTGTTTACTTTTCTCAATTGAAATGGTTTTATGAGCGGAAGGCAATGACAGTTTGTTGTTTTCCCTTCGAAAGCCAGGACTAGCCCCCGGCAAAAACGCCCACGGATAACTTTCCGTATGGCGCCACCACTTTTTCACTCATTTTTACAAAAAGGGATATATCAATCAGGTAAATTAGATACTATATTATTTTATTTCGAATGAAAAAGTGGTGGCGCCATACAGAAACTTTTCCACGCCCACTAGTACAAAGTCGCCCTCCCCTACCCACCCACACAAAAACTCGCCACCTCACTCATAACTTGCCCCTCTCAAAGTCGCCCTACTGACACTGACACTGGCAGAGTCGCCCCATGGCCTGAGGTAAGCAACTTCAAGTAGGAAAGTTTGAAACAGAGTTAATAAAAACATGGGTCATGGGTTTGTTTGTGTCATTTTGGTTGCAACATAAACGGCATGTGAAACCTATCAAAGCCTGTATTTTGAGTTGACTGTCCCATTAGAGCGCCACCTATTGGCAGGGTAGGAGAAGCATGTATATAATTGAATGGGCTTTTAGAAGTACACAGTCTTTCGATAGACTACAACAGCTTTCCAGAAATGAATATCACAAGTCACTGATAGTGATACCATGCTGATACCTTGTGGGTCCTTGTTATGTGGACCCTTGCACACATGGCATAATAATAAGAGAACTCAAACAAATTTGGTGAAAGGGTGGAAGAAATTTCATTGAGGTATGTTTTTTATTTTATTACACAACAACAGCAAGGTGATGTCTCAGTCCTGAAAATCAGTGTTTACCCATCCACTATGAAGATATCTAAAGCTGCCAAAAAGTAAGTTGTCTTTGTAGAATTCATTTATTTTAATAAGAAATGGTGTCCTAGGCTAGACATCTTGAATGTAACAAGGCATTGAGAGGTCCACCTTTCTTAAAGTTAGTGTGACACCCCAGCCACACACACTTCATTACCTATTAATTAAGAGAACTATAACAATGTTGTGGCATTATTGGCACCATTACTCTCATTTTGTTTAGCTCCCTGGGGTGAATCTAGCCCTGAGCTGCCGTGCGTGGTGCTCAAAAGGCTTTCCATACACAGTATCAACCTCAATTTGTTAACTAAAAAACTGGATTTCAAAATCTTTTTTGACAAATTCTTCAGTGTTTATATCCACTACAAAGATATCTTGAGCTGCCAAAAAAAGTGAGCAATCCCTGCTATAGGGCCTAAGGCACAGTAGACTGTCTTTGCAGGACTAAACCATTTTGGGATTTTATTTTAGAGCACTTTCCGTGGAAGATTTCACAACAGAAATAATTAATAATGCGTTGATTGTCTTGAATCTTGCTGGGTATGTTAGTGGAAACCAAAGGGAGCAAACTGAATTTGGGTGCTTTGTATGATGATGAAAGCTCAAGCATAAGTTTCCAAAGAAGTCATTAGAGTTTTAAGGTTTCTGATGAAAAGCCATCACAAGACTTGAGTTAACTTCATGATTTGTCATGTAGATTTACAGTTCTTTGGTAATTGGGGCTTGAAAGCAAAAGCATTGGTGTTTGTAGGTAGCTCGTGATAGGAGAACCTTGTAGACAACTTAAATTTCTGGTCCACCACCCAAAAGTGAGGACTACCATAAGGAGTTAAAACAAAAGGTTTGGTAATCACTATACTCAACTTTGAATTAACGGGTCGTTATGAAACCTATTGGCTAATTGTGGGAACAATTAAATTTGAGGGCTACACTGAAGTCTAACATTTACCAGGGATTTGACTGATTGTCTTAGAAGTAAACCCCTAAAGAAGTCTTTTGTATTAGGGCCACTGGTCTGAACAATAATGGGGCTATAAAAAAGGTTACAATGAAAGGAACTTGAGGCAGACTGACTTGAATGATTGTCATAACACTTTGTAGTTATAGTTTGAAGCCCAGCAAAAGTTGATCCATTTTAATATTAAATTACAAGTTACTTTTGATTAATTAATTTGTTTTATTTGTTTTCATACAGAGGACACACACTTCTCCAATGAGATCCACCAAACATCAAGGTCACTCTCTGAGACTTACAAGATCACAGTATCTGTGCAATGTCTACCAGTCACCAAAAATGTAGATGTCTCTCACTGATGCAACAGTAGGTAGTTCTTGCATGTCGGTTTTGTTTTTTTAACAAGGATCATAACTTCGTATAATTATAGCCCAGATTCAGTTTGATTCTGATGAAGTAAAGATTTCACTCGGGGAAGTTTCCATTCTGAAAATGTTGTTGAAATTCTTTGTTAGTATAATCCTTACGGGAATAGTGTTCTCCACAGACTTTTTGTTGGGAGGGTGGTTGACGTCATCGAATGGTTTGTCAACGGCCCTCAGTGCGAAGGCAAAGATTGTGGGGGGGGGGGAATATGCTAACCAATAACCTTTTTTTAAATTTATTTTAATTTAAAGTCTAATAAAACCAAAACATACAGTAAAGCTCAAACCAACGAAGTGCGTCTGTGTGATTTGTGTAGCAGCGTTCTTGTTGCCAGACTATTTATTGGACTTACAGCGCCAATTTGATGTTGACATTTGATGCCACACTTGTGCTGTTTACTGGGGCTGTCAACTAAGCTGTGTGCAAGGCTGGTCTAGGGTGGTCACAATGCAGTCTGCGAGCTCCCCAACAACTACTCATTTCAGTGTGTGCCTGGCGGGAAAAAGACTGTGTAACCAGCAGTCTGTGGAACTTATAACCAGCATTGCGCGATGAATTCTTTCATGATTTGTCAAATGTTGGCAGGCGGGCCATCAATTACTTTAAAAGGGTGGCCAATTCTTTGACAGGGCAGCCTAAAATTAAGCCCGCCTTTTCAAAACCCATTTTCAAAACCCACATAAGACTGGGAGTTCACAAAACATGTTATTTTATTTGCATATGTAGAACTGCAGGTCTACCAAGTCAACAATGTTGAAGTCCGGGAAACACCAGTTTGCATCATCAACCACGTGCCAAAGTGTCGGCAGCATAGATGTCCAACAACAGTGAAGCTGATATTTAAGTAACTTAAAGTAAGTCATCCTCGTTTTGGTATAGTGGGCCTTTTTCAGCACTGTATGTGTACACAAAGTAACATGCCAAAACGCTTAATAGATAATGTTGGGGAGGTAGTGGCCCTGCTCTACCAGCCAGGCTTCTGATGGATGATACCCAAGCCTACATCCGTATGGACTGTAAAGGAGGTAACCCTGTTTCAGAGTAGGCGGCAACAGCCCCTGGAAAACAGATAATTTGTACCCCACACCTTGAAGTGGCCTTCAGGCCTTGTGTAGGAACACGTTGCCTTGGATCGGTCAAAATGGTCTTTGAAAAGTGTTTGAAACCATTTGATATAAAATGCATATGGTTAGAAAGATGTTTTAAAAGTAGAGTACAATGATCCACACAAATTTGCCTCGAAATTGCAGGGTTTTCCTTTTACTTTGTGAACTAAACACGGTCGCCCATTTATGGGAGTCCAAAATTTGGCCAACCGTGTTATTTGACGAGGTAAACGGAAAACCATGCAACGTTGAGTGATACTTGTGTGGATCATCTTATTCTACTTTTAAAATATCTCTCAATCATATGCATTTTATAACAAACGGTTACAAACGGTTTTCAAAGACCAACTCGACCGATCCAAGGCAACGTGTTCCCTTAAACCTAGTATGAGATTCATTACCAAATTATTTTCAATGGTTTATTCTTTTATGCATATGTTGAGATACACCAAGTGAGGAGACTGGTCTTTGACAATTACCAATAGAGTCTAGTGTCTTTAAAGGCAGTGGACACTATTGGTAATTACTCAACATAGTTATTAGCATAAAAACTTACTTGGTAACGAGTAATAGGGAGCTGTTAGTAGATAAAACATTGCGAGAAGGGACGTAGTTTTTGAGAAAGAAGCAATTTTCCACTAATTTGATTGCGAGACCTCTGATTTAGAATTTGAGGTCACGAAATCAAGCATCTGAAAGCACACAACCTTTGTGTGTCTATAAAACACGAATTTCAGAATATTGTTGAAAAAGTTACTTTTATGCATTTTTTTTCAACAGAAATGCTTGATGCAGAGCAAACAACCTCCACTGACATGACAAAGGCTTCAGGGTGTTAAAGATGTCAATGCTTGGGAACACCAAACGTCTTCAAGACATCCTGCTAGTCAAGGGATCTTGGATGAACAACCAAGACATCTGTTATGTTTTTTAAGATTTAAGATGACTCAGTGTTATTTTGATGTAAACTTAACTAGTTGTAAGAACACCATTGCGAGAACGCCGTGTTTGATTAATGGGCGGAGTTACGATTAGTTTAAAGGGGCTTGGACACATGCGACCAAGGCATGTGGAGTCCCACTACCGGCCAGGCACACTTGGTTGTTGATCTTAAAGGTGCATCAGGCTCTCCTTAGGGAGATGGTTCTGGTGTTATCACAAAATTGGTTGGCAAAAGGGAGTAGTTCCTGATTCTATTGTGAATTTGGGTCTATGGCAATCAGGGTGGTGGACGACAGGACCCCTCCGAAGGGGAGCTGCAATGGCCTTGACAATCTCCGAGTACACGATGGGGCTGGTATCCTGGGACCTGCATGTGGTGGCCCTGCTTTCTACTAACCTTACCAGGATGAAATTATGCGCTTGTGAATGCTGTACTTACAACTACAATTTTTACAATTAGTTGTAATAAGTGAAGACTATTAATATTTATGCTCAATTTGTTTAATTCGGGAAGAATTATATTCCATATGTTTGCTTGTGTCTTTCCAACTGTTTATTAAGTAATTAAAAAAATACACCGTTAGTTTTTTAATTTAGGTTGACACTCGAAAGAAAGAGTTGCTGCAGAATAAATCACCATCAAACAGAAAAATGAAAATGGCATTCCACCGTTTTTTAATTCATTGTTGCCCAAGATTTAACTTCCGGTAATGTAAGGAAATCACTTTTTATAAAAAAGGATACAGCAATATCATGGCTTAAAAACACTTATTTAAAAAAAATTGAATAAAAAAATACAAATGGCTCAAAAGGGCTCATTTTTAAAAATTTGCCACAAAAAAGTGGTCCGAAATAGCTTTTAAAAAAAACAAGTTTAACCCCTTGCAGTATTTTAAACCAAAAATCCTGGCTCAAAAAGTCCCATTTTAAAAATTTTGCCAAAAAATACAATGGTCAGAAATCAGTCAAAATTACAAGTTTAACCCCTTGCAATTTTTTAAAACAAATTTCATGGCTCTCTCTCAAAAAGCCAAATTTAAAAAAATATATATTACGGTCCAAAATTACTCAAAAGAACAAGTTTAACCCCTTGCAGTAATTTTAACAAAAAATCCTGGCTCATTTTTAAAAATTTGCCAAAAAATATAATGGTCCGAAATCGCTCAAAAGGGCAAGTTTAACCCCTTGCAGTATTACTAACAAAAAATCCTGACTCAAAAAGTCCCATTTTTAAAAATTGGCCAACAAATTTAATGGTCCGAAATCGCTCAAAAGAGCAAGTTTAACCCCTTGCAGTTTTATTAACAAAAAATCCTGACTCAAAAAGTCCCATTTTGAAAAATTTGCAAAAATAAAATTATCCAAAATTGCCCAAAAGAACAAGTTTAACCCCTTGCAGTATTTTAAACCAAAAATCCTGGCTCAAAAAGGCCCATTTTGAAAAGTTGGCCAAAAAAATTAAATGATCCGAAATTGTCAAAAGAACAAGTTTAACCCCTTGTAGTATTTTTAACCAAAAATCCTGGCTCAAAAAGGCCCATTTTTAAAATTTGGCCAAAAATCATAATGGTCCGAAATAGCTTTTAAAAAAACAAGTTTAACCCCTTGCAGTATTTTTAACCAAAAATCCTGGCTCAAAAAGGCCCATTTTTAAAAATTGGCCCAAAAATATAATCGTCCGGAATCACTCAAAATTAAAAGTTTAACCCCTTGCAGTTTTTTTTTAACAAAAATTCTGGCTCAAAAAGTCCCATTTTAAAAATTTGGCCAAAAAATACAATGGTCAGAAATCAGTCAAAAAATACAATGGTCAGAAATCAGTCAAAATTACAAGTTAAACCCCTTGCAGTTTCTTTAACCAAAATTCATGGCTCAAAAAGGCCCATTTAAAAAAAAATTCAAAAATATAACGGTCCAAAATTACTCAAAAGAACAAGTTTAACCCTTTGCAGTATTTTTAACCAAAATTCCTGGCTCAAAAGGGCACATTTTTTAAAATTGGCCAAAAAATAAAATGATCTGAAATAGCTATAAAAATACAAGTTTTACCCCTAGCAGTTTTTTAACCAAAAATCATGGCTCAAAAAGGCCCATTTTTAAAAATTTGCCAAAAAATATAATGGTCTGAAATCACTCAAAATTACAAGTTTACCCCTTGCAATTTTTTTAAACAAAATTCATGGCTCAAAAACCCAAATTTTTAAAAAATTTTGCAAAATATATTACGGTCCAAAATTACTCAAAAGAACAAGTAATTTTAACAAAAAATCCTGGCTTTTTAAAAACTTGCCAAAAAATATAATGGTCCGAAATCGCTCAAAAGAGCAAGTTTAACCCCTTGCAGTATTATTAACAAAAAATCCTGACTCAAAAAGTCCCATTTTGAAAAAATTGCCAAAATAAAATTGTCCAAAATTGCCTAAAAGAGCAAGTTTAACCCCTTGCAGTATTTTTAACCAACAATCCTGGCTCAAAAAGGCCCATGTTTAAAAGTTGGCAAAACAAAATAAATGATCCAAAATCGTTCAAAAGAACAAGTTTAACCCCTTGCAGTAGTTTTAACCAAAAACCCTGGCTCAAAAAGGCCCATTTTGAAAAAAATTCCAAAAAACAAAAATGATCAGAAATTGCTCAAAATAACAAGTTTAACCCCTTGTAGTATTTTTAACCCAAATTCCTTGCTCAAAAGCCCATGCATGTTTTTTCTGGTCAAAAAAACACTGAGCTCACAAGTTTAACCGCAAATAAATTTTTTTAGCCACAATTCTTCTACCAATTTTTCACCATCACAAATGTTACACACAACAGGTTGTCACGTACACATTAGCTTTGACAATTATTCCAAGGCAAGATGTCCTTAGTAGCTGCATATGTGGTGCTTACCACTTTGTTAACAAGGCTGAGTTCTCTAGGATTGCTTTACAGATTGATGTCCAGTTAATCAATGCTCAACATGGTTTCATGAGTTGGTTTCTGTAACAGTAGACAAAGTAATGTGAAATGAATACCAGGTAATTCTAAGTCTAAACCATAGAAATAGAATCATGGTTTAAACACAACAGCAAAGCCCACTTTTGTGGTCTAGAGGCCAATTTCATAAAATGATAATCAGGAAATTCCCACTCTGTAAATGTTCCTTTTTCATTGCATGTGTCCATTCTTATGGTTTAAATAAACCTCAGATGCAAGTTTCTTAAGAAGAGTTGGTGGTCCAGTGGAAGGACTCAGTGACCCCAGACACTATGGTCCTGGGTTCAATTCCCACTGCGTTTTATTTTTTATTTTTCATTGCCTGTGTCCATTCTAAGGGTTTTAATTAACGTCAGATGCAAGTTTCTTAAGAGGAGTTTGTGGTCCAGTGGAAGGACTCAGTGACTCCAGATGCTTGGGTCCCTGTTTCAAACCCCACTCTGTTACATTTTCTTTTTCATTGCCTGTGTCCATTCTAAGGGTTTTAATTAACGTCAGATGCAAGTTTCTTAAGAGGAGTTTGTGGTCCAGTGGAAGGACTCAGTGACTCCAGATGCTGGGGTCCCTGGTTCAAACCCCACTCTGTTACATTTTCTTTTTCATTGCCTGTGTCCATTCTAAGGGTTTTAATTAACGTCAGATGCAAGTTTCTTAAGAGGAGTTTGTGGTCCAGTGGAAGGACTCAGTGACTCCAGGCGCTATGGTCCTGGGTTCAATTCCCCTGAGTGTAACTCTGGGCTTTTTATAAAAACGAATTAAATTGAAAAAGTAAAATTTTAGCAAAAGGAGCTTTTTCTTTTTCTTATTCTTATTCTAGTTTCCTAAGCTCGGACCTCAGGTTCGGCGTCCACGCACTGGATTTGAACCTGGGTCAGTTGGTTCCTAACGCACGGTCTACCCTGTTGAGCAATCGGGTCCCCCCGTCAAAATGTGTTTGTTTCTAATATATAAAGAATAAATTTATACTTAGAAAATTTTCTTAACTTGGCTCAGTGCATTAAGTATACAGCAGGCGCAGGAGTCTAATGACTAGGTATTGGGACAGGACAAGGTAAGGCCTATGGGGAAAGTCTTCACTCATTCAGCTCATTACTAAGTAATGGGATGAAGTGACTGGAGATTGGATGGGGTTTTGGTAGTGTCTTCCAGGGGGAAGTTTGTACTTAGTAAGTTTCACTCTTTCAGCTCAGTGGTAAGTAATGGGATGAAGTGACTGGATGGGGTTTGGGTAGTGTTTGCTAAGGGGAAGATTGTAAATTCTGGACATGTTAGAAATGGACACAGGCAACTAAAATTGGTTTACTAGATTTCTGACACCAGGCATAAAAAATAAGAGATCGCTGTTTATTTACACAAACGTGTTTTACAAAGTGTTTCATATTCCAACCAAGAGTTCTGAACAGTCGATACTAATTTATTACAAGCAGTCGATACTAATTTATTACAAGACAAATAAGCGTTTGTCCCAAATAAAACAAAAACTCTTTCTATTTGAGTGTAGGGTTTGATTAAGTTCTGATGAAACTTAAATGAAAAGTACATCATTGTTTCTTGGAAGAATAAATTAACTCCCATCCTCTAGTTTAACAATGAACATAAAAACCAATGTCATCTGGGTCACAGTTTTAGTGTTGAATGTTTTACAGTGATTTTTTGCATGTTCATATTTGGCTTATTTTGATTGTGGAAACCAACCAAACCGATCTTCTAAACAATATTTTCTTGAATTCAGATGGAATTAATTCTGCAACTAGGAGGATTATACTAGTATATAGACTTTAAATAAGTGTATTTTAGGTTTAAAATTTTCTTATAACACCAAAACCCTTCGCACAATGCATACTAATGAATTTGTGATCATAAATTTTGCTTTATAGAATTTCTCTAAAGATTAACTAATTCCAGTCATCCAGAACGGTCACAGTTATCAAGGTTGTACAGAGAATAGAATTTTTCAAGACCATCAACATTTATTTTGAATTATATCGTCACCTCCCCTTTTCACTCATTTTTACAAAAAGGGATATCTCATTGAGGTAAATTAGATAATATATTATTTCATATTGAATGAAAAAGTGGTGGCTCCATCTGGAATTTTTTTCCAATATAATAACCATTATGGATGGCCATAATTAATGCCAATCTTACCAGCTCCTTGACTCTCATTTCAGACATTTCTTGTACTAATGATAAATGTACGTGTAGTTGATGTCAATTGAGCAGCTTTCTGAAAGACAAGACAAAAGATTGGCATAGTTAATCAATCATGAAAATAATGCACAAAAATGTTTGACTAAAAACTAAGACGCATTGAGTAAGGTAGCCCTGCATCATTTCACTTTTGTATTAAACCACAGAACAGAGGAAGAGTCCTGTATAAGATTAGCCCTTACCTTGGTTGAAAAAAAATTCTCTTACATTTGTGCCAAACTAAAATATTCCAAAAGAAATGAACTACCCATTGTGATTCAAATAAGTCCCCATAGGTTAAGACCAGAATCATCTTTGGTTTACAATTTATTTACCTTCATGGCCGATGCCTTCAGTTGATTTCATTCAAATAAAGCATGAAAAGACAAAAACATTTTCTAATGTCCCTCAGCTCTGATCGAGATAACCTTGTTTACTATAGGCTTTGTTAGGTGCTTCACTTTTTCCCTTAAAACAGAAAAGTTTGTTTTATGGGAAGTATTTCTAGAGGTTACCTCTTCCCAAATATTCAATCCAAACCTAGGTCATTTAAAATGTAAAATAAATACACATCTTACCTCTGATTAAAGTTGTAATTGTAGATGGCTGATTTCTCTGAAGGTGAACTTCTTCGTGATTTGTAAAATGAGGAGTTGTCTTCAGATATGTGAACTCCTGAAATAAAAACCAAAGATTCACACATTATACAAAGATTGCTACAAGGGGCAAGTCCAGCAATTTAATCAAATTTTGGCAAAACAAATTCAAAAATCAAAAGGGTAACCCTTACAAATACATCCCCTACAACAAACTTCTGATTCAAGGGAAAATGAGACAACTCAAGCAGTTGAATCAAATTTGGGCAAAAAATCACAAGGGGTTATGTCTAGTAGTTGAATCAAATTTTGGGCAAAAATTAATAAATAAAACAATCAAAAGGGGTAGTAAAACCAGAGGTTTTATCAAATTTGAGCAACAAATCAAAGAAACAAAAATAATAATAATAACTTTCGATTTATATAGCGCCTAATAATTAACACGTAATTCTCTAAGCGCTTTACAAAGAAGTACACTATATAAACTACAACAACATAAATATAAGGGGACAATAATAACACCACTACAAGCATAACGACACAACAATACAAGAAAAAGGGGCAAGTTCACCAGTTTAATAACATTCAGGCCAAACATGTGAAAAATCAAAGGGGTTACCAGCAGGGGGGGGGGGGGGGGGGGGTTACAAGTTAAATCAAATTTTGGCCCCAAATGAAGACAAAAAATCGCAAGTTGGTATTCAACTAGTCCGGGCTGTTTTTTTTTTTATTTGGGCCAAAAATTGAACAAAACTGAAGGGTTTATCAAATTTGGGCCTAAAATTTAGAAGAAAAAACCCTGGGTAAGTCCAGCAGGTTTGGGCCTATAATTGTAACAAAAAACACAAGGGGCAAGTCAAGCAGCTTAATCATTTTTTGCAAATTATTTTAACAATCACAGGGGGTAATTCCAGCAAATTATCCAAACTTGGGCCAAAAATGAAAAACAAACTTGTTTCTTTAAAGTTGCATCAAACAAAACATTTTTGCTAAGTTTATTTTTACCTCAACGTATACACATCAGCCCTCCATTCAGTAGAGCGTGCCTCTACCTGGGTTCCTTCATTCAGGCCTCGTTGACGAACTGACACTGTTGACTTAGGAGCTGCTTTGTGGGTGACAAGCGCTCCTTAGGAGATGCAGTTGTTAGACCACCTTGCAGTTGGGTCCTATGTAAAATAAAGCAACTATTCTAGCATTAGTCTTGCTTTGTTCTTATTGAACAGAGAATGATTCTAATGCAATAGTGATTTCTCAATGGACTCATGATCTTAATTAAGTACACCACTCCAAGCAATCTATTTTAGATTCAAATTTGGTCTATTCATCGAGGTAAGGTTTATTTAATAAGCAGGGCTACTTGTGAGGGTCCAGGGATCCCAGCCCAATACGCTCTCATGAGGGCCATGGTATCTCTCTTTTGGAAGGTTCCTGTCCGCCACCCCAAGGCAATGCCTCGAGACAGTCCCCAACTGTAGTAACAATGTCCACTAGCCAAGGGAGTAAAGACTAGGGACTACTCACGTTGGCCGACCAACTGTGCAGTGAAATTTTTCGTCAAGTCAAGTCAAGTCGCAAGTCATCTTTGCTCAAGTCAAGTCACAAGTCAAACTGAAAGTCAAGTCAAGTCACAACTCACAAGTCACATAGTATCCCAAAATAAGCCCACTCTCATGAAGTTGTGACAAACTGAAGTAAATTCAAATCCTTTCTTTGACTACCTTTGTTTTTACATTTGCCTCGAAAATAGGCAAATTTCACTAACCCCAAGAGCAAAAAACATGGCAAAACCACCCTAGAACATTACATGGGATGTTGCAATGGCAACAAAGTTAGTTCCTAACAATTTTTCCTGCATTTGTTAGTTTTGGGCAAAGGTCCATGAAATATGAAACTAAGAGAAGATAATCTGGTTCTTTTTTACTGTGGCCACCCTATGCATATTGAGTTGATTGTCTCATTCTTTAACGTGACTGGGCAACAGTTGGCGCCATAAATTTTGCACCATTTGACTGTTGCACAATTTGTGCGTGTGCAATAAATCACGCAATAGAGATTGAGTACTACGATTCCTGCAAGACCAGCGTGTGATGACAAACTTTGGAGGTAGGGTGTACCTGCACAAAATTGTAATAGTTATTGAAACTTATCAAGGATTAGAGTAAGTTATGCCTTATTATTTATAAACCAAGTGAACAATTTGCAAACAAGCAATCTTTTGGCCACAAAGGGCGATTCAAAATAAGTTGTTTAAGGGCCCTTTCAAGGCCTTTGGTAAAGTGGGGGATCGCAAAAACGTGTATCATGAACTTCATCGATATATGTACCTGTATGGAATTGTCATCAAACTGCGCAATTTTGCAGATGGGCAATCTTGAATATACATGTATGTAGAATCCTATAACAAGTGAACAAATTGTGCAGACTATTCCCCCTCGTCACAGTTTAACGAACAATGCTGTGATGATAATTGCGCCCATATAAGTGTACATGCCTTTCCTATACCTGCCGATAGGTGGCGCTCTAATGAGACATTTCAACTAAATATGGTTTGATATTTATATACAGTCCCTTGCTCTTAAGAAGTCTTATTTGTATAGAATGGAGCAAAAATGGCGATGACATCATTCATGATGAGGAGTTAGGAGTACTACAATCTCCTTTACATCCAGGATGGAGAGCTACACTTAGCTCAATGTTAACTTGCCATACAAATGTAGATCGTCTCACCCTGCAACCACAACAAATAAATATTACCAATTGGGAATGAAATTATTTTAAATTGGAAAACATTAAATCTATAAAATCAAAGATATTAGAATCACAAGACAACTACAATCTTATGTTAACAATAGAACACAATGTTATTTCGAAAAAAATGTTCTTTTTTTCCTTCTCAGATTTCAAGGAAAGTTTATGTTAGCTAAACCTTTGAAGGGCAAAGTCAAAAGTGATGAATTCATAAACAAAAATTCTTGCCAAACATACCTTGAAGGCTTTAGTTCTATGCAAATGGTCTGTGCTACTTTTAGAAGTTAGATTCAAACCAATGGGTGGGATACCAGACACCGACACCCTGGGGATTACAACCTGTAGCTACATCTCCATTTAAAGATATATGCCTCTGTACTAGTAGCTAGTCTTAAAGTAGTGAACAAGATGCGGACATTTTTTCAAAGCATATTATTAGTCGGATACCAAATTTAATGACGTACTTGACACACGACGGTCTTCAACCACGACGACAATAATTACCGCCAACATTTTCACCAAAACCTCCGAACTTCACTACCATATTACACAAAAAATACACCCTTTTAACACCTCACCATGTTAATTTCATGTTTCTTTGAAATTCTGCAGTGAACGTTCTTGATAGGCTAGTACAACTAGGAGAGTATTTTCTGCAATTCTTCAAAACTGTGTTTACAAATCTTGCAGGATCTTAGAGACACACATGTGCTCCGGCCATTTAATTTTCCTTGGAACACCCGCTGTCTACAAAGTAACACAGAGGGCGGTATAACGTTTTGTTGGAGGGACTAAACAAATTGAGTCAATAGAGGGCGATATAATATTTTTGACAGCACGGAGTGACATAAAGACGCAGCGCGTCCAAATAAAACAGCGCGCAATTTCCTTCGAAATAAAGGTATCAAAATGAAATTGTGCTTGTTTACTACCCTAATCCCCTTTGAGAGTCATTCCCAAAATGAGTTCTCCATCGGGAATTTGTTTGATTCCCAAATGGAAGCAGGATAATGGAGTGACGAGACCGCCACCGGCAGGTGCGACTCGGGTACGGGAGGCACAGCCGAGTGTGTTTAAAAAACTTTATGACAGAGGAGATTTGCCTATTGTTCTCAAACATGATTCTATGGGAAACAAGATCATATGGAAGGTACTGTGTACTGTCAAAAAAGAACATTCAAATTAATTGTTTAAATAAAACTGTAATAGAATAATTTCATTAATGGATTGACAACTTGTATCTTAAAATCTTACTAAAAAAAAACATGTGAAGTTGATCAATTTCACAAAGAAACCTTGTTAAAGGCAGTGGACACTATTGGTAAACACTCAAAATAATTATTGGCATAAAACCTTTCTTGGTGACGAGTAATGGGGAGAGGTTGATGGTTTAAAACATTGTGTGAAACGGCTCCCTCTGAAGTGCCATATTTTTCGAGAAAGAAGTAATTTTCCACGAATTTGATTTTGAGACCTCATGTTTAGAACTTGAGGTCTCGAAATCAACCATCTAAACGCACACAACTTCGTGTTGCAAGGGTTGTTTTTCTTTCATTATTATCTCGCAACTTTGATGACCGATTGAGCTAAAATTTTGACAGGTTTGTTATTTTATGCATATTTTTATGATGAGATGCACCAAGTGAGAAGACTAGTCGTTGACAATTACCAATAGTGTCCACTGCCTTTAAACATAAATGTTACTTTTTCCATTTGGGGGAAATTCCAAGTAAAACAAGCTTCACGAATTCATGAAAAAAGAAGCCGAGAAAGGAATCGAGAACTTGTCTTTATCAAACAAAGAGGACTACTTGACTCTAGTTGCGATAATAACGTAATACCCTCCTCCGAACTAACCTGACTCGTTATTGTCTGTTTCCAGGTGGAGATTGAAACACTCGACTACCATCACTTCCTTCCAGTTTTCTTCGATGGATTGACAGAGATGGAGCATCCGTATTCATTCTTTGCCTACCAGGGAATCCGTGACCTCCTGGAACACGGAGGGATCAAAATATTACCTGTTGTGCCGCAATTAATTATCCCAATAAAAGGTAACACTACTCTACCAACTGTCATGGGAACATCAATTTTGATCAAACAAACCTTCATCACGCCTTGTACATGTTGTAGGGGTGGGGTTGCAGTGCAGGAGGGGGGGCGTGATCTGGGCTCAATTTCACAAAGAGCTAAGATTGATCTTAACTGTTCTTGATCTTAAGTTGCATGATGTTAGTGATTGTCACAATACTAATCATTATGGCAATAATGAAAAAGCGGTGAATCTTAATAAAGTGCTGAGCTATGTGAAGTTGAGCAATGTTTTCTTGTAGATGCCTGAGAAATGCTTCATGCCTGAAGGCTTTCTCAGATTCAAATGTGGTGGTGAAAAATTACCCCTTCCCTAAAACTACATTATTTTCCAAAGGGGGTCGTTTCTATAAACAATGTTATGTGTTGACAGCTCCCCTCTAGTTCAAGTTGTTATGGTCATTAACTTATGATGAAAGCACCAAAAGAACACCCTGCCTTTAACACTACCACATTATTGTAAAGACTTTGTCATTTTCTTCTTTTGTTTTCACTTGTATGATCAGAGGCTTTGAACACCAGGAATAAGCAAGTTGTATGCACCAGTTTGAAGGTTCTAAATCGATTAGTTGCATCGGCTGATTTGGTTGGTGAGGCTTTGGTTCCATACTACAGGCATATTCTCCCAGTTCTCAACTTGTTTAAAAATCAAAACAGTAAGTATTATGCCATAGTCACCCATCTTCTAAAAAGAAATGGAAATTCCAAATTTGTTTACACAAATCTTTTTCAACATTTGTCTCATTTTCTCCCTATGTTTTGTGACAAGTTCAAATATTTGGGTTTATAATTAATTTATGAGTAAAACAAACCAAAAAGACCACTGAGCTTGCCAAGTAGCTAGCGGCAGGTTAGATCCTGTATTTTACCAGCAGGTGCCACAAAGATTATATTTGTAAATGTGAAGCGGGGATCAAGACCATTTAATTGTGTTGTGGGTAAAACTCAACTAATACAGTTCCATGCAATCCTAGAAGAAAATGCATTACACATAATTGTCTTAGGGATAGTAAGACACTTGCAAGGAAGTCTCTCTTGTGCTACCAAAGTATTCATTTTGATGTCGTGCAGTTGGTTGCCTGTAATCACTGACAAAGCCCTTAAAATCATCTCTTCTTACACAGTGAGTTATTTAGTTTTTACACTTTTGTTGTTGTTCAAATACTAGAATGATGTAAATTGATTTTTGTATGTTTATTGAATTTCTAGTAAATCTGGGAGACGGTATTGAGTATAGTCAGCAAAAGCATGAAAATCTTGGTGATTTGATCGAAGAAACCTTGAGTACATTGGAGCAATACGGTGGAGATGAAGCATACATGTACATTAAGTACATGGTTCCTACCTATCAGTCATGCCAGGAACATCCCTGATGAATTGTCAAACTTTCAGATCTGAATACATTAATATGGATAAAGTTGTATTAAATATGTACAAAGAACCTACCTATTTATTCCTGATGAATTTCAGATCACCTTGTATGAAATATGAATATTTAATGTGTTTACATACAACACATTTGAACTTGATCATAGTGCAATCATTTCTATATCCACCCAATTAATCAAATTGAGGCTCAAAGCACAATAAAAATGTCTGCTTGTTGTACACATGCATCGTATTTTGCATAAATTTGAATTGGGAGTGAAATCATGGGTCAAAAATCACCTTTCAAATGTTATCTTTGATTTATGCAAAACAAGAATTGCTTGCCTGATGAGGTTAGTTTAATCTTAAACAAAGGGCAGATGGTCTGTATGTTATTAACACCTTTATGCATATAACAGGTCAAGAATGGAATTGAAATAATGGGGTGGGGGGGGGGGGAGATCTGGGACACTAGTTGCACCAGGTATGTTTCCATTGTTTACTTTGTGCCGAGCATGCACACATTTCCAAGATGGATTTATCCGGTCTGCTGCCACCTAGTGTCCCCAAAAGTCTCCAATGGGTAGATATTGTTTTAGTTGAGCATTTCAATGGAAGAGTTTTTATAGTCGGGATTTTGTGCCAATTTGTATGATTTTGTGAGGATATGTCTAATATTATATACCTAAATAAGGATAATAAAATATGGTACGAAAAATAGAGATGGGTACATCACGTGTCACAATCTAGTTTTTTTTTTTGCAAGGTTAACTTGAAATAAGGTATTAATAACCCATTCACGAGTCAGACTTAAATATTTAGATGCCTTGCTCAGTCACAAGTGAATGCTGAATTTGAATTCCTTGGACTAAATACAGAGTCGCTATGTCTCATGGTTGGGATAGGCTTTAATTACAAGTGAGATGAAACAACAATGAAACACACATTGCTGAGGTTGCAATGCACAAACTTTCTCAGAACCATGTTAGAAACACTAACGTAGTCAGAGGAATTCAAATTCTGCACTCACTTGTGACAGGACGAGGCAAGGTACCAGACATCATTCAGTTCAAACTTTCAAATTACTTCAAATGCACTAGTTGATCTGAATGGAATCCACTCTTATATCAGTGCGTATTTTATACTTTTTCTCGCCAACTTGTTTTTCACAAAACAAAATGTTCAACAAATTTTTACCATATCACCGTTCTAGAATATTCAAACTGGGTATAGTACAGTGAACTAATCAAGAGACCAATGACGTACCTTCACTTTATTGAAATAAGAAACGGTTTCAGTCAACAAATTTTTTAAACTTTTTTAATGACGAATAATATCAAAAACGTTTTCAATGAATTAACAATCAGTTTATGATAAATTGTAAAAAATAACAAATTCCTTGTATTCAATGCTATTAACAATAATAGTTTTAAGTTGACTTTTGGTAGCCTCCTGAACTCACTACAACAAGGGAAGTTGTTTGTCTCGAGGATTGCAAACATTTGTGACTTGTTTTGTTTCTTCTGTTTTTTTTTTTATCAAAAAGAAAAAGAAATTTCTCTTCATGTATCTTGACTTAGCAAAACAACAGGTAATGTTTTGTCAAACCAGGAACTGGTTCAACATTAACAACTTCCTAGATGTTCCGGAAGACTATCGTCCAAATAAAGCAAAAAATGACAACTGGAAAAAATGCTTAACAAAATTGATGGGTTTCAAGTAGATTGGATTAATCTGTGCAGTGCAATTAATGGGCAACTTAAGTGTTTTTGACTATCATGGTCAGGAATAAGAATCAAGTTGATGTGGTAAAAGAATCGGAGCTGTTCTGTAGAGACTGATTTATGAACACAGGGATGAATGGATTATCAGGTCGAGGGAAAACTAAGTGGATGACGTGAATTTATAACAATCTCCAAACCATGGTTAACAAAAACAACCTCGTAAAGCAAAGAACATCATGAATGGTAACATTTATGGGAGTTTTCTTGTTTTTTTGAAAATGGTTTTAGGAATTGAAATGGTGCATAAAAAGAAATGAAAGCAATAACACAACAGTCACCCTGAAACTTTGAGATGGAAATTTCCAGTTGCCATTTACCTTTTGGTTCAACTTTTGCTTTAATGAGTCTTTAGAACTGGTGTTAAACTACCAATAGTTCAAATCTTTCTGAAGCTCAAAAATCCACTGAAATTTCTAACACTACAAACAAATCATAAACGGCTACTTAAGTACAATATTCCATACAAAAATACATGAATATACAACCTTTTTATGCTTGTCAGAAAAACAACAGAAACAAATCTACAAGTTAATCTAAAGTAGCTAGCTACATTTCTATTTAATTGTTTATACCCATAGAGATTATCATTAAGTTCTTATTTGAATGAACAACATTGTGGGTGTCGTTATTCGATGCATAGATGGATTTTTATTCAGAAAAAACACAATGTTTTTGTATTAAAATCAATTCTTGTATTGCATTCTTGTTTAAACTTTTATTTCAATAAAACACCACAGCCCCTGTACTCGGGAAGTAAAACAAAATACTAAGAAAAACAACTTGCAAATTGGAGAACAATTAAAAGGAGATCTTGGAAGCAAATCAATGTCAAATATTCCGAGTTAATTATTGGAAAACTTTTGTGTGAAAAAAAATACTGAGGGAAATGTATGTGAATTGGTGGATTCTAAAATGATGAAAAATATTCAGTTATCACACTTCGACCTTTTATCTTTACATTTGCTTCAAGAATATTAATTTTGTTAGACTCTTTCAGGAAAATAATTGTTTATAAATTTAATTGTATTTCCATTAAATCAAACATCTAAAATTCAGAGAAAAAAGTTCATTGGTTTTAGAGAACACTTCAGAAACTGCAAAGGGTTAAACGTGTAACAAATAATAATGCATCAAATGAGAATAAATAATGTTGCATAAATGTTGCATAAACTAATATAATGGAGAAAAGCTGGTTATATAAAGGTAACGACCTCAAGCAAGATAAATACTGGTATAAATACAAACAAAAACGCAGGACAAAACAAAAGAAAGTAAGAATAAACATTGACGGATGACATCACTTAATTGAGGGCACTCTGTTTCAGTTGAAATAATACTAATACTTTTATCAATTACCAATTGTGTTGTTTTTGTGTGAAAAGTTTTTGTTTTTGAAAATGGTAGCCTACTTGTGGCATCAATCAACATGCCAAATGTATATTTTTAGTAAACAGATATTCTTTATTCAAGGGTGACCCAAATTACCAAACTCAGATCAGTGTCACAGAGCGCCCTCAACAACCAGTGTGTATTTTTGTAAAAGGCACATCAGCACAAAACAGACTGACAAATCTTCAACTTGTCAATACTGTATGTACATTTTTCATGTCATCACCATGTACATACCCTGACTTAAGACAAAATGTGGTAAATGTTAACGAAACGTTTGTTTTCTTAAAATGTAGTTTTTTCTTATGTATTTTTTTTTACAAAGTACAAAAAACATGCTAGTCAAATCATTGGTAATGCTACAGCAATGTATATACTGGGAAAACATATACAAACCCAGTGATTTATAATACTAGCAGAATAGAATATAACTAAAGTTTGAAAATGGTCTTAAATATGTCTATGAAGCGACCCTGCTTTATCCTTATGCTGTTGGTAAATCAGAATGTCTGCTTAGAGCAACTTGGCTCTGGCTAGTGGCTGAAGCAGCAACATTGAAGTATGATCAAAGCGATTATATAGCCAAAGCCACAAGCGGAAGCACTCTAACAAAAAATAACCTAAATGACGGATTTCTCCAGAATAAAATTTCTTTCCAATTTCTCAAAGGTAATAATGATTATAACACTAGTATTGAAAATCTTTTTCTGATTGTTGAAGTTGGAACAATAAATTGATTCTGCTATAAAGGCTTTCTGCCCCCAAAAATGTGAAAACAAGCTACAAAATGTAACAAAACGAGATATGAAATTTGTCGCAATTTTAAGAATTGAATTGAACATCACTCTTCTATATCAATATTTAGCCGTCATTTTATAATTCAACACTGAGTAAGAAAATGAATGGACAGAAATAAATCTGTCTTGATTTTAGAAGCTTTTTCTTTTAAACGGTTGAAATTTCTTTGCATACTTTAGTGGTGCATGTTTTCATGAGGAGAACAATTTAGTTTTGCATAAACATCTTGAGTCAGAAAATAAACTCTTGGTGTTTTGTTTTGGTTCCCAATGAGCAATGCATACCCTGTAATAAATGCATACAAGTCTGGTAATGATTCCCGTTACATACAAACTAATCAGGAAATTATTGGCATTGAGTAAGGAACCAGATTTAGGTTCCTCTAGCCTTACATTTAGATAAGTAAATTTTCAGAAATCAAGTTTTACATCAGCAAAGCGCCTGCCGCATTTAAAACCAGAGCTGGAGGCTTGGTATCAAAATGGTAGACAGAACCTATACCCTTAGTTTTTGGAAGGGCCTTTAAAACTAAAAAATCAATACAGTTGGTGTTGTTTAAGCCAAAGCTGAATCAAAATCTGCTAAAGTCTGATTGGAAAACTTAATAAGTGCCATTGGTGGCAACATTTCTTGATTACTTTCATCGTACCAACTGTTTATTTTTGTGGTTGATTTTTCAGTTCTTGGAGTGACTTGAAGCAGGGCAAGACAGTTAATGGATATATGTTTATAAATGTTGCTTAAATCTCTACAGATGACTAGTAATAATACGTATAATGACTGAAGCTGCTAATCCTAATACCCAAAACTACAAACAAAGAGTAATATAATGATGAATATAAACGTAATTTTTATGCATATTATTGTCACACACTCCATCTATAATACATAATGCATAATGCGAGATAAATGATGGTTTGGCTTGTTTTGATGCACCAAAGCAGAAATTTGTTTATACTTTTGATCATATTTAGAGTTCCCAAAATGAGTATGATCAAAGAGTATTCCTACCGTTAAATATTCTGAAAACTTCAACATCTAGGAAAGAAACCCTGATCTCTATGGGATATAATATCCGCAGTCGTGCATCAAAATACAAATCTTAACCAGGCTTGGCATAAACAATTGGCTTTCAAACCAACTCAATAAAAAAAATTAAAAAAACAAAAAAACCTGAACTTTACAATCTTCCTTTAACGTCCATCATTTTACAGTCAATCCTTTAGTCTTATAATGCTTATTAAATCAGCCTTCTTTTTTTAACACATACCACTTTAAAGTTTTTGTTTTTTTTTGTTTTTTTTTCAATATTTTTTAAGTACAAATGCTTGCTTGTTGTAAGGGCATAAACCCTGTAAACAGTATGTGCAATTATGGAAGCACGTTGACTTATTGTTGAGTAATACCTACTTTTTAATAATACTTTTTTTTTAACGCAAATCTTTGCAAGGGTTTCAACCCAACAAACAAATTTAAAATTTAGTCCGACATCTTTCTGGAAACTCTCTTAGACTCTGGAACTTGAACAAATATCTACCCTTTCCAAGTTCATCTTTCTTCATTTTGTTTAAAGAATTAAAACTTTTTATTCAAATCAAAAAAGATTTCATTAAAAGTTGTCTCGGACACTTATTTGCCTCCACTAAACCAATAGCATTACCACATTTATGACTGCCGAGTTATTATTACTAGAGTGTAATTCCAAATTATCCAGGTGGAAGTCCATTCTTCCCTGCAAAATTTCCCATTTTTCGGGAAGCTTAAACCCGCAGCTGCCGGAGGTGCATATTATTCTCACAGCGTTCCCCTCCAATTCATCCCTGAGAAGCTTTTGAGGCAGCTGTGGCATAGTCATGTGACCTTTCAGTATGCAAATTGCCCTAAGGATGACATCATCATCATCTGGTATCACATGATGACTGCCAACCTTACATTTCTGTACAATTTTTATATTTTTATATTTACTTATTGCCTTTATCCAAACAACCACTGTGGCACCATCTTCTACACCACCCACAGAACATAAACATGACCACTTTTGTAATCTAAGAGTGACAATCAGTCACAGGTAAATTCTTAATGGGTTCAACTCCCAAATCACAGCATAATAATCAATAGCTTCATCAAGTTTTGACAGAAACAATTATTATGCTACAACTTTTAAGGGATAGAATCCAAACCAAAAACCAAAGCAGTTTTTAAGGCATGTTCTTGAATGACATGACAATGAAATGAATAGAGTACTCACCTGTGGTGAACTACACATCCAGTGCTTGCGCGGTTGAACAAAGTGCATTGAAGGAACTTACATCAATATGCATTTATATTTAGTGTCGAAATCAATCTCCAACATTAAATCAACTTATACTATAGTTCAATGTGATGATGTAGAACTTTCTCAATACAAGAATACTAGCTATCTTAGAATCTGCCATTGACTAGGGTTAGCAATTTGATTTGAGTTTGTATTAAAATTAACAGCAAATCGTTGGGGTAAGTGTTTAGCAATGATAAATGCCATACCATTCATTTCTATGTTAACATTAGGCACTGTATTAAGACAACTTTGTGCAAGAAAAATAACACCTTTGATAATACTGCGTCTGTCTAACACTTCGGGGGTTAAAATTGCTTATGGGGGTAATAGTCATAAAACCACCCTTGTGGGGTACGATCATACACTCATTGGAACTCTTATCCAAATGTGGACATCAATGGCCCGATCAGGAAATCCATGGATTCGGGGATTGCATGCAGCTAATACAAAGTTAACCCCCATGTTATACAACTCATAGCAAAAATAAATGGAAATTAACCTTGCACAAATTGCAACCTTTGTATTAATTAATATTAAGTAATTAAAACTACACGCAAATTTGGCTATTTGGAATAGGCCCAACTTATCACAGAATGGCAGCCCCAGTGTTCTCTTAAGCATAAAGCATTTGTAAGATGTTTAAAAAACAAAGTTTAACTTTTTTTATGAATATCAACGTTTTAAACATACATATGCAAATGCTCATCAAGACATCACTGGACTGTCCCATTGCAACAAAGTAGGGCTTAATAGGAAGACATTACATTGTTTGGAAAAAAAGTTAATATGAAAACAACATGTTACCCAAAGTAAGGATTATTTAAGTATTAGGCAATTACAAGACAATAGAGCGTATGCTAAGCACATTACTTTTCTAAGATGGTTCAAGGCAAATAAAAGTGTGAGGTAGATGCAGATTTGTGAGCCTGATTGACCTAAAGGGCTATATGACCTCAGAGGTTACATGACCTCAGAGGTTACATGACCCCAGAGGTTACATGACCCCCGAAGGTTACATGACCCCCGAAGGTTACATGACCTTGGAGGTTACATGACCACAGAGGTTACATGACTCGGGAGGTTACATGACCCCGGAGATAACATGACCCCAGAGGCTATCCAACCTCACAAGGCATTTGACCTCAGAGGTACCACAACACTGAAGGCTTTCTCTGCATTTGATTATTTTCCTTATTACCATAAAAGCAAAGCTGAGAATACGCCCTATTGTAATTTCAGATACGTTTTGCTTTTTCTAGTTTGGGAAAAAGTTCCACACAAAGCTCACAGTGCAGTCAGTTTTCTTGGACAATGACACGCACCAATCCATTGATTAGTATTCAAAAGAAGTATCTTGAAAGTTTAAAATTCTAGTTTAACATTAAAGGAACACGTTGCCTTGGATCGGACGAGTTGGTCTATAAAGAGCGCTTGTAACCGTTTTTTAATAAAATGCATATGGTTGGAAAGATGTTTTAAAAGTAGAATATAATGATCCACACAAGTTTGCTTCGAAGTTGCGTGGTTTTCCTTTTACTGTGCGAACTAACACGTCGGTCATTTATGGGAGTCAAAAAATTGACTCCCATAAATGGCCGACCGTGTTAGTCACCGAGGTAAAAGGAAAACCACGCATTATGAGGCATATTTGTGTTGATCATTGTATTTTACTTTTAAAACATCTTTCCAACCATATGCATTTTATATCAAACGGTTACAAACGCTTTTCAAAGACCAACTCGACCGATCCAAGGCAACGTGTTCCTTTAATGGTAGGCATTTTGATGAGGTTATTTAGAGACATAAAGCAGTGCTGGCGCTAAGTACATTATTACAGATGAGCTCTGGTTGTACCCTCGTTGATAACTTCTCCTGCAGGGTATCAGGTAACAAATTGGTAACCGAACTAGCAGTCACAGTGGTTGTTCTAGTGAGGCAAAAGTGGTGCTCATGTGCCTTTGATGCTTGGGGTATTAGTTGCTGGCTTAGTCAATGACAGCTAGGGTGTTAATGAAATCAAAAATGGGAGGAAGAAAAAGAAACACTGGGTTAGTCTCATTTTTAGTTTGTATGATATCAAAAAAAGAAAGACACAATAGCCAATTCTATTAACGACAGACCTGTACACAAATTATCACATGCATGATAGGATCAGTCAAAGGAGGTCATGACCCAGGTCATGTGTAGGTCATAGCCTTTGACCTGGGTCAGCTTGAACTCCAAGTTAAAAAAATGTACAAGTAACTAAAAGAAGCTACATCAAGGATCATTAGTAGTAATTGTGCCAACAAAGTGTTCCCGTAAACGTTGATGAAACTGTGGGGTCTTTGTGCTGCCTAGGTAGATTGGATATTCAATACATTTTCATCAAGTTTACAAGGTTTGGAGTTAGTTTACACTTGATGAAAACGTATGGAAACACGCAAACTACCAGTGCCAAATTTAACATCATGTCTGTTCAAAGATATGTGGAATTTATAAAACTCTTAATTTGATTGTTGAAACATTGGTCCATTATCCATGGATACATTATTTGATTGGCTGCCACAGAGAACTTGTGTGCGGATTAGACCGATTGTGAAAATGAAATTGTGTTTTGTTAGGGAAGTACATGTATTGATAGAGGGTGTTAAGTATGACACCAGCACAAAGGCCTGACACAGGTTGTCAAACTATGACAGCTACAAATTAACATTTGCTACAGCGGTAATGAAAAAATGAAAAGCTCTGCAAATCAAGATATCTGGTTAGGCCAGGAAAAAAACATTAACTGACAGGTGGCTGTATTCCGCATAACCATACTTCTTAATACATTTCACTGCAATTGGCTAAGAGCAATCACCTGACTGAATTAATTTCCTCTCATTGGTTATTAGAAAGAAAAAAAATCACTTTATTGAAATTGTTATTGCAGCTAAAAAATTACCACTCAAAACTTGTGACAAAAAAATACGATCAAAATCAATGGACTTTCCTGAAAAACACCTTGGGCAGTTAAAAAAATATTTCTTCTCAAGACTGCAGCATAAATAACCAAAATCTGGCTACTAAATGTACATAAGAGATAGTTAAGAACCACTTCTACTCCAAAAAGTAGGTACACTGCGTGTTAAAATGATGATCAAGAGAAGAGAAATCAAAAAACAAACTTCAACAAGAGTGGTTTAAGAAAGGGTCATGCTGAGAAAGGGGTTATGAAATTGACGCCATTGGATGGTTTTTCTTTCCTTTCCTTTTAATTTGCATCTGACCGGTAAAAAGCGGCAAAAACAAAAAGCGGGCAGGCCATGCTGTAAAAAAAGAAGCAAGACTTGAGAGAGCAGGGGATACTTATAGACAACAAGTTGAATGTCTGCACCCCTGTGCATTGATGAGTAGTAGTAATGTAGTATATGGAGCAACATACACAACCAAGAACAAACACATACCTATATGATTTGTACACAAGTGACCCTATAGACTCTATGTCATTTTGTGAACACCTACGAGTTTCATGCAAGACTAGCATTCTGAAGCACCAGGCAAAAGCACATGGCTTCAAAATGGCTGATGGATGCTAAGCCATAACCAAGCTGTAGTTACAAGAGGTTCTTAAGCTTCTGGTAGAATCTGTATACAATAACAAGTTTCCTGTAATACTACTTCATCTGTTTTTCCCCTCCCTGTAACCTTTTTGAAGGTGTTGATAATTTGGATGCACTGTCTCATATCTATTGTGCCTCCCCGCTAACTCATGAAAACAGAAGCTGGTGAAAAATAGTGCTAGTGAAAACAGACAAAGTCCAAGTAACAAACCAGCTCAATGATTTCCTAACCCGAAGAAGAAAAAAAAAAAACTTCCTATTCTTTGAAAAAGCATTTTACGTTTTTTGAAGATAAAATACTTATAGACACAAAGTACCATAATTGAATGGCTATCGATTGTGTATAACTGATTCCGTGAATTTAGTTGTGTACACAAAAATGATGAACTGACTACGAATGATGAAACCATCTTGGTTGTGTATGTGCACAATTGACAGGCAACAAGGTGCAACAGATCACGTTGTGTTAGTTCACTGTACACTGAATTGATGAAGTTAGTTTGAATTTGCGTTTTTCTTCCCTTAAATGAAAATTGAGTCAAATTAAAGGTGTCCCATACGCATGTATGATGGTTTCAAAATCTACAATGTCAACTGATCAAAGGAAGAAGTCAGTACCTTGACGGATCTTCTTTTTTTTATTTTGCAAAAGTTGCTATGAACTTTGAGTGACAAAAAATTTTCACATAAATTTTAAAAGATGCTGCCAAAACCGTTTTTTTCCTTCTTTTTCATATGATATTTTGAAACCATTCTAGATGTGATATGCGACTTACATCCAAAGCCCAATTCTATTAAAACATAAAAAGGCAGGGTGGACCCCTCCAAATCAAAAGTTAAGATGACATTTGATTGTTGTTATCGCTAAAATCCAAACTGTATACATTTAGGTTCTTCCTTTCGGAAAAGGGTCCAGGGTGGTTAAAAGAAGACATATATAACCGATGTCTTTTTGTGTTGATTTTATCTGGGCTGGAAATGTACACATGCATAGAACCATCGTCATTGATTTTAAATTAATAAGATTGATATTAATAATCAAGATACAGATCATTCCTTATTAGGTATGTGAGTATTAGTCAACCTCGCCCCCAGGGGCAAGCAAGCGTGTTCCATGTCCCCCCCTGGGCATGAGGTTGAATGATTAGTGGAGGGAGCTCTTTGAACAGCAGGAGCCAAATTACCGTCAATCCACCGTCTTGTCACGTCATTGCAGGAGGAAGGATGGTGCTCAAGATGATACGTGCACTCATATCCCAGGGTTGGCGTTGCAAGTTTGGCAAAAACAATCAACGTTAGACAAATACACTTTGTGATGCTTTACATACTAACAATCTCATACTGTGAATTATCGAAAAAGTTAACCACAAATACTTTCTTTTCCAGAATTTGCTTAGGTACTCCGTAACTGTAGCGATGAGTTTCAAGCGAATAAATTATACCCTCCAAGATATTCAATGTGCACATATTCAACAAAAGTCTCTTGCCTGAATAAATACCAAACTTTCAGGTGAAACGATGTTAGAGTTCATGATCACTTGAGATGATATCAGTTATTGATACAAGATTGTAAATTTGTACAGCATCACAGTTGGTTAAATTAATAAACAGTTTGATACGTTACAAACTACTGTTTAAAGGAACGGTACAATATTGTAATAATTTTATTTTAGTAGTGTAAGCACCTAATAGTATGTACCGTTCATTGGTTAGTTTGATCATTTATATTAAATACCTTGCCTTTAACATTTATTTGCACAACAATTAAATCTACAGCATTTCTTGTTAAAGTGAGGGTTTTGTAGCAAAAGTTAATACAGCAACATGTTAAGATTAAACTTAGTGGTTAATCTACCAGCTACATAAATTGCAAATAGTTCACCAGATTGAAAATGGAATCAACCGTAAAACAGTGTGAAGTATTAGTGAGGAATAGTCTACTTGGTTAAAAGGAGGGGTGAACATCTCCAAATTGTCAATGTAATTTCAATAAACCATAGGACGAATTTTCCATTTTCTGTTTGTTTTTGTTTCTTTTTATTGAACACCGTTTCATTTTACATACGGACGTATAATGAATAATATCGATAAAATAATAAGTTAACCCTCACTTGTAACAGTCTCTCGTTCACTTCTTACTAATTAAACATTTCATTGGCTTGAAACTGTTCCAACATGGACATTGCCCTGGTCCCAATTTCATTTGCTTGAAATAGTTAGTCTGTTGGCAGTTTAAATGCTGGTACCCTGTATGTTTCACATTTGGAGTAAGCTCTGTGCTCAGTAAAACATTTTTATAAAACAACTATTGGAGTCTTCTACGTTCCATTAAGTAAAATGCTGAAATTGATGATCAACGTTTGAACAGTTTCAACAAAATCCATAGATATATATGCTACGTGCATCTACCCCTTACCAAAAAGTACTACCAAATCACTATCGTAAAAACCAATACACATTCTGTACAGTCTACATACCAAAAAAACAAGAGTACAGTTTCCCCATAAATACATAAAAATGTCAAAGCAAAATCGAGTACCAGGCAAACACTCACAAAAATATATAGACATTTAGCTCCCGTAACCCCATCCAGTAACTTTTTTTTTTATTTATTTTTTTATTTTTAAAAGAAAATATATATATTCTTAACTGAATGGGGTTGTATGAGCTTCATTTTTAACTTTCCCATTGCAGTCCCCATACAATATCATAAATATACAAATACAAAAAATATAATACTTTTCGGTAAAAAGCAAAAACAAAGCTGTTGATCTTACTATCAGAATTACACACCCTGTCCACTTCAGCTAAAGATTTCACACAGGCATCTTTTGTGGCCTTAAGTGACAAATCATTATGCAATAACACTATCAACAGAAACACTGTCTTATTAAAATGGCACAAACTGTGGTGTTTTAATTTTCCAGATAGTAACTTTGGGCTTTTGACATGGATATGACCGAGAGTTGTTTTGATGAGTTGCATATGACAACAAAACCTCACTGAAAAACAACTATCATGTCAATTAGTGTAGATAAAAAAGGTCAAAGCAATATCACTCAACTTGGACTTGTATGGAAGAAAGGGAAACTGCAAAAATATTTTGACAGATTTTCAAATGAGTTTGTCCAATCTAAGGCTTGTTTATGTGTAACTAATTCTGTCTTCGGCCTGTATAACGTCGCAAAAATTCATAAAAAACTAGCATTCAACAGGAAAATGCAGCCACAAATCATAATTAAAAAATAAAGGGGAAGAAGACAATGCTCAAAATAATCGTCATTAAGAGTACAAACAGTAAGGACAGTACAATTAAAAAAAGTCTTAACAATTCTACAAAAATACACTTTATATAAAGTGGCACCGTTGGGTAAAAAGTTGCATATATAATTGTTTACACATGGTCGTAAATAGTGTTATATTCCAAACACAAAGTACAATAAGGCGTTGATATTTACATGTACAAGAAACAGTACTGGTGGGAACATCATTAACCATCCATTGACCAACTATGTACCTCTCTTTGTGACAAAATCTGTTAATTTGCTATGAAGCTTTGAAAGCATTAGTTCCAACCTCTTTGATTGAAACGTCCCTGAATGCTGATGGCACCTTTGAGGCCACCATACACCATCGATCAAATATCAAAAAGAAGACTGTCAATAAGTTCAATAATGTCTTTCACTAGAATAGATCCTTCCCGCCCAATCCACCAAATAATGATAAAAGGGAACTATTGTTCTGATACCAGATCTATTGATCTGAAGAATACGAACACCAAGTCTTGCTTGCGCCATTTTGGGATGTCTGGTTCCTAGTGCTACTTTATGATAGAAATTTTTTGTGATGTATTTGTAATTAATCGCACAGCGTGCATTTTTCTTCTTAAATTTGTAGAGCATTGGAAGAAAAAACTGCATGGGATGGTAGTACAAGGGGTCAATATTTACTAAAATGATCTTCTGTTAGTTGCAATGGAAATCATTTCTGTTTTTGTTTACAATACATTGATTGATTACATTGGATACTTGGCTTGAAGTGGGCCAGGATTATGGCGTTTTTCTCCAACTCATAAGTGCATATAGAATGGTGCATAGCTTCATTAATAGTATGAAGGAAAGGGCAGTAATTTGATCGATGGTATATGTGGAGCTAAGGGGTAAGAGGCAGCCACCTTGCTTGGACCTTGTTTAGAGATCAGTTTGCATGTTTAACCTTAGCAATGAAACAAAAATAAGCAACTGGGTGTTTTTTACTCGATGCATTTGAGCTCCAATTTGTTTCAAAGGTTTCTACATGATTTATACCTTTACTGTTCCAAAGGGCAGCTTATTTACTGGGGATGTCCCACTTAAAGTGTTATCAGAAAGTCTGTTTTTATATCGCATGCATGCATCTGTTTGATACAAACAAATCCTGTGCATCTGATTTCAATCGATTAGTTTGCTGGGCATACCTTTCACTTCCTGATATGCGACATTTAGTTTTGCCCCCTCATCTTAAAAAACTAAATCTTGAGATTTGATTTATTTTTAAGTACAAAATCTTAATTTGAGATAGTTTTGTTGAGATAATGCAACTCCCCTTATAAGTGATCACCCCGGAACAGTAAAGGTCACCAAAGGATTAGTTGGGGCGCTCCTCTTGCCCCTACATTCTCGTTTTAGCTGAATAACAAATACAAAGATTGTTTTTAGCGTACAAGCTGGTCAACGGACAAGTATGTTAGAAATACTGTGAAAAATTAGGCAGTACTGTACCATGGCTTATCATGACTTTCATGACATCAGATGGTTGGATAGGGGCAGTGTTGCTCCCAAAACCATGCCTGGGAATTCTGCGTGAGAAGTCATACATTCACGAGGGAGAAAGAGAGAAAGAAAAAGAGAAAAAACCAGGGTTAGGCTCAAGGTCACCGGTGTTTTTGATTTGATGGTGTTAGAAAAAAGCTCCAACTATTATTAAATGGGGTTAATAGCATATTATTGCTCATGCTTATATATAACAAGTGTATAAACTTCTGAAGATATACACATGTAATATAGGTGCTCTGAGCCTCCTTGAAGTAAATGTGTTCTAGAAATGAAAGCAGTGGAGAAAATATGTTAGACATTTCCAGTCCCTTTCAGAGGACAAAGCCTGCATTCTCAAAAGTGTTGCTATGTCATTCATCACTTGATGAGCAACCATCTAGATCAAACAAATTTGATAAAACTCATTTATGGTTTCATTTTACAGATGATGTCTAGTGGATTTATCAGAAACATGTAACATATTTGATCCTCTTCATTCACTTGCAATGACATTGTACTGTCAAGTCAGCAATTCAGACATCATTCCATGTAGAGTCCAAATAGCTCATGGGCTGCAATGTGAAATACCCCAATCTTTTAAATATTTATTCTGCAGTCATTCCAAGGTTTTTACAACATAAATTGACTAGACACCTTTTAACAGTTGTGCACAAACTGCTCATGGAGGTTATTCTGTTTTCGAATGTGTTTTCAGGTAGGTCTATAAATTAAACTGGATGAAGTTTAAGCCAAGATTGGATGAGCGCCAAACATTCCTTGAAAGCCAGAGGCCATAAACTGCTTCTCTTAGCTAAGCTTTTTAACACTCTTGGTGATTCAATAAACCTGCCAGAGAATTGTTTGTCAACAGAATACGGACCAAACTCATTCAAATTGGTTTACCCACCAAATTTAAGACATGGTAGACATTTCATTCATTGATTGTGAAACATAAAAAGTGTAAGAATACAATCAATATACTTCAAGGGAACTAAAGGAAACATTTGTGCTGTTAATAATGCTTTTTGATAAAGTAAATTTCCAAAAAGCAAGCTTGCACTTTCCTGTTCCCCCTTCATATTTTCAGAGCCTTTTCTGAGCCCTTAGACAACAGAAACCACTTAGAATAAAAACATATATACAGCTCAAGTGAAGGGTACTTTCTGAAAGACTAACCATATGCAGTCTTTTATTCTCATCAGACCCAGCCATAGTCCAACTCTTGGTTTCGCTTTTTCTTTCTACAAAATAATCTGGAATTTGGGACAGGAATAACTAAACTAGCAAACTTTCCCTCTACAGCCACAAACATCAAGAGATTTATTATGCAGTACAAATTCTCTTTCAACAGTAAATTGAACATCAAAAGACAAGCTCTCAGTTTTGAAATAAAGCAATTAATTTGTTTCATTTAGCTGTTGGTGTTGTGTCCACCCAAAAGAGAAAGGTCAAAGTTCAAACTTGATTGCACTTATGTTTGATTTGTACAACTATGAAAACTTCTGAGGTAAATTCATCATGAAAGACACACTTTAACATGCAGGGCAAATGAACAGGGAAAAAGAAAAATTCAAAGGGGAAACCAGCAAAGGAATTTTTTTACTGACATTCCAAATAAGTTGATGGTTGAAGTTTACTTGTCCAATAAAGTGCAAAACATTTCAAATGGATTTGTTTTTTGTGTTTCTGTCAAGAGTAAACTAAAGCAAGTTTTGGATTCTATAATAATAACATCATCGATCGCCAAACATTTTAATAAAAGAACCTTTTCTTGCATTGTATGAAACACCAAATCATACCCTTAATTCTCCCAGCCCTTTATAAACTATGAAATAACTTAATGTACAAAAAAACCTATGGCCAGGCCACAATTCTACTCAAGTCTTTTATCCCAGACAATAATAAACAGCACACCAATGTAAAACTACAAATCTATCTCTTACCAAAATAATAATACACATTATAAATATAAATGTAGAGCGCCTACCAAAATTCTCCATTAATAATCATAATTCATAAAATATAAAAAGTAACATAAAACAAAAATTGCAAAGTCAGAAACAAAATAAAAATGAAGGAAACTTTTTTTCTCTTCCAGAGAAAGTTGAGGTTGAAGCACATTTTCTTTGGACGGAAGAAATAAAAATGAAATCTCACTTATGTCTGCACATTTTTAATTTTTTTTATTTTTTAGCAAGGCTGTACTTAGCCCTCCTCCCCCAATTAAAACATTTATCACTAAAAACTTGTGGATGCAAAAAGCTATGATTGGATATACTTAAAGGCAGTGGACACTATTGGTAATTACTCAAAATAATTATCATCATAAAACCTTTCTTGATTACGAGTAATGGGGAGAGGTTGATAGTATAAAACAGTATGAGAAACAGCTCCCTCTGAAGTGATGTAGTTTTTGAAAAAGAAGTAATTTTCCACGAATTTGATTTCGAGACCTCAAGTTTAGAATTTGAGGTCTCGAAATCAACCATCAGAAAGCACACAACTTCGTGTGACCAGGGTGTTTTTTTCTTTCATGATTATCTCGCAAATTCGGCGACCGATTGAGCTCAAATTTTCACAGGTTTGTTATTTTATGTATATGTTGAGATACATGAACTGTGAAGACTAGTCTTTGACAGTTACCAATAGTGTCCACTGTCTTTAAGAGGGTAAGCTTTCGCCTTCCAGTCTGGCAATGTGCTCCACCTGTAAACAGTCTCTGCATCATAAATGCTACTGACTATCTTGTAAACATACATTTGCATTCAGCTGCAAAAAGATACATGTATATATCGGTCATGAAATAAATCATCAAGCTGGGGTCAGAGCAGATGGGTTGAGAGAAAGACACAACATTGGTGTTCAGAATCAAATAATGACTTACCTGTGCAACTTTCAATTTGGGATATAGGCACGTATTGAGCATACACAAAATAAATGCTCAAAAAAGTTTCTGTATCAGCCAGTTGCTGATCGCCAATTCTACTTTGTGAACGGACTTCAGGAAAATAACTTTCATAAAACTCGGAAGCTTGATACCTTGGTATTAACCAATGTTGTATACTTCATTTCTATACAGTGGCTAATATTTCCCACTAACTTTGAATTCTTACAATCATAATTGTTGTTGGCAATCTTTTTAAAAATCAGTAAAATTGTTTTCCTCATAATCTGGATGACCCCAACTTCAGTTGAACACATGGTTTCCAATCGAGCACAGATTTCAAACATTAAAAGGTATTCTTTATTCCGATACAAATATTTCTCCTTTTTTAAATCAATAACAATAACTCAATACAGTTTAAAATACACTTGTCAATAACCAAAGTCGAATTACCCAGCTAGAAAGAATTTCTGTAAAATAACCTAGCAATTGTTCGCTTTCAAATCTAGTGTGACACAACTAAATAGATTTCTGAAAGAATTTTAAATTCACTTTTAATTGGAGTGAAAGAGGCAATGCTTTTATACAGCTTTAACATTTCAAGATTTCGGGGTAGAAAGTTTAACCAGTTTTGATCAAACACATGCATATCAAATGTTACTTGTGACTGATTTTTTTTGGACTGGTCCTATTTTTAATGTAACAAGATGAACAAATCATGCATAAATTTAAAAGTTTTTTACATTCAACTTTTAAATATTGGCAAAAATGTAGATCAAAAATTGTGAATTCCTTAATTAGATCTGGCCATTGCACACACAAAAAATTGGTGAAATTAGTAGATGAAATTGGCTGGTTTGCGTCATTGATTGCGATCATAGGAGATGTTGTTTGAAGTCTGAAATCATGTTGATTACAATGCTAAAGGGGATTAGTTCTACAATTCTTGAGGGTGATTCTGTTATTCATATGACAGTGCAATCTGAAACAAAAGGGCGATCAGCTTTTTAAAAGTTACTTGTAAGTATAAACAGACCGGATGTTAACGTTAATATTAAAGTAGGCGTTAATCTATGTACCATGATGATCAACAAACACTACTCTAGAAACCATTTTAATGTCGAAACTCTGTGCTCAGAATGAAAACATACATGTATTGCAACCATCAATAGAGGGAGGAAAAAACAGCCCCCAAAATCACCAAATAAGGCATAACAAATAAAAAGGGGTTTGAAAAAGCAAGAAATATATGCAATAAAAGAGTGAAAAGTGTGAGAAAATGGAGCTAATTACCTCTGGTATCAAGGACCCTTTGATAGGGGTGTTCCCTGATCGCTCTCCGTAATTTGGGTACAGCACCTATACAAACGTGGTCAAGCAGGTTAGCAAAAACACAAACATGCATCAGTATAGTCAATGTGGTTATTATCATTGGGGTCTCCTGAAAGTGGTTGCAGAAGTGGGATCAGAGATTTGGGTGTGAGGCTCAAAGAGTAGGTAGGAGAGAAAAGATAGAAGCGGTGATGGTGATAGGAAATTTAGACAGGGATAACATTGGGGAAACTTCTTCTCAATATTAGTTTTAAAAGCAGTATGTATTCTTTTACTGTGCAGATGTAAAACAAACGTGAACAAGGACTATTTTACCAAGACTTGAGAACTGATCTAAGGTCCTTCATAGTTATCAGCTTTGTAAAGCACCCTATCTACATTTTATTTGTTTTATGCTACAAAGGCATTTTAACTATGCTGTTTGATTATGCTCAGCAGTAGAAACGGACTGGATTGCCAAAGTGGGAAAATAGAGACGTGTCAAATGGTGGTGTCAAATTTGACGTCTTTAGCAGTCTGAACATTGATGGATGTGCCTTTTGGACTAATCCTTTATTTGATTGTTTCTCCCAAACATGTAAAGAGGTATCCATAAACCATTCCAAAGAAACCAGAAATATTTGACTTGAAGGGAAAAAAGATCGGAAAGGCACAGTAGAGAGAAAAAGAGTGATACCATAGAAAGAGAAGACATTCTCTCAGGGAAAGAGTTGGTTTTCAGAGAAGATCAACTGATATCAAGGGGGGAAAGGGTAGAGAAATATAACAACTCTGGCAATCTATGATTTTCTGATGAAAAGGAAAACAGAAATCAATAAAATATGTGGGAATATTGGGTTTGTTCAAGCTGTATATGTGGAGACATGCAAGCCTTTACTGTCAAGCCAACAAAAGAGACCTATTTGCATAATTCATGCCCAGGATGAAAACAAAAGAACAATTAAATTTCCCACAAATCATGGCACATGGAAAAAGAAAAAAAAGAACATGCTGTGAAACCAATTACAAGGAATGGTAATTTGCATTTTGTTGATTTTTTTTTTTTTTTTTTTTAATTTGACAGAAAGATCCACATATCTCCTACATACTCTCCTTTTTGCTGACATAACACTTTCATGCTTACTTGTTAAGTTTGTTGCAATTTATACTGCATAGTTGTTCCATACAAATATCAGAAAATTTCATCAAAGCTTACATGCCAAAACCTTTGCTTGCTTATAAATAAACGTGGAATCTTCATCTTAACTGAGAATCAAAATTGTATTTTGAAAGAGAATTACTATCCAAATTCAACTTTCAAAATTAATCATTTGCAGCATTTTGGTGGATGGAAAGCATTGCACCCATGTAGATTTTCAGGATGATCAGACCCTTTTATTTTTATCTCCACGTCTACTCTGTCGGTAGTGAAATATGATGATGCACAAATCTTTACTTCAAATTAGTTTGACCACATTCTTTGCAGACAGAATGTTAATGGGTATCTTTAAATGAACTGCATGAAAGTGTTATGTGACAGATAGAAGAAACACCAAAGGGAAAACCCAATAACATCGTAAATATTAGGGAATATATTGTATCATGGTCAAAGTTCGAGATCACTATGTTAGCCAGTCACTGCACACCTCTGAATACCAATAGTCACAAATCAAAATAAGAAAGATTTTCAGAAAGGCTTGTAGAAGTAGAATCAACTCTGCAGAAACCTTAACTAATTTGTTTTTTGTTGTTTTCTTCCCCGTGATGACTGGTACATTTCAAAGCAGTTTGGCCTTCACTTATTCTATCAAAAGGTTTTCTGAAACTTTATGAAAACACAGATTTGTTTCAAGAAAGTTTCTGCCATTAAGTTAAATGTTATTTTGCAATTGATTTCTAACCTCATTTAAGGTTAATTTTATAGGATAATTGTGTTTTGTTTTAAAGACTGGCATTTTTATCCGAGGACCCCCTTTTTCTGACAAAGAAAGAATAGTGCGACAAATACCTATCAGAGTATTACAGAACAATTGACTGGCTGTAGTATAGGTTATGAGAGCTTTTGTAATTAGTTGAGACGATGCAACACTTAAATGGTAGCAATTAATGTACAAAAAAAGGTCACAATTAAAAAGAGGATGTTAAAATGTTAATCAATGATTGGAGTTATTTGTCTCTGAGTTTTTCCAGTGCACCCTATCAACCCAAAAACTAGTTTGTTGTTCCTGCTGCAATGAGTTTCGCTTGAAATTGTCATTGAGAATTAGTAAAATGGTAGTGTTATTGACTTGTGCAAATGTTTGAGCTCCAATAGTTTGTCAAGCCATTGCTCTTTTTAGTTTGCGTTGGTCTCAGACAGAGTATGAGTTGTTGATTCGAAAAAACACTATTTTCAAAAATTCAATCCTTATTTTTTTAAGGATTCTTTGTGAACTTTCACCACTGATACTGATCCTGAGTTGTCTTACAACATATGTTTAGTTTGTCCTGGTTTTTTCAAAACATACAATTAGAATAATTCGAAGGTTGTCTAACTACTTGAAAATTTAGAAAATAATTTCTTCAAGGTATTTATTTATGTGTGTCATGTTTAGAAAATCATCATCATTGATATTTTTAAAAACTTTTTGGTATAATTATTCAATCTTTGGCTAGAATTGCTGTCCAAAAAAAAATGGTTTTAAAACTTGTTCATACATAACCAAGACTACTTCCAAGTAAACAGAAATAAATAATAAAAATTAAAGATATTGAAACACACCTATGTAATAATAAGTCAAATGTCAAAGAAATGGGGCTACTTTTGACCCCCAGATTGCGCCAATTTAAAAATGGTTCATAGTTACATTGTGATACCACTGTTTCTTTTTAAATAGATAAATAAAACATCCAGAAATGTACATCAGGTCTTCGGTGTGCAGGACTGTCCGTAAAAAAAAAATTCTATCAAAGTCCACATCACAAAGCATCGGTTGCGATTGATCAGATGTGTAAGCGATCAATGCACACCGATGCACGACATACCAATTGTACCCTCTGAAGGCGTAGGAGGGTAGTCCAGCATAGTTGGAGTCATGGCATAAGGGTAGTGCTCGTAGGGGGCTATCATGAAGCTAGTACCATCCGCTGAAGACACCATCGGAGGAGCCATTCCATTGGCAAGTAAAGCCTGGCCACTCGCCATCCGAGGGATGAGGGTACCAGAGGGATGAGCCAGAAGCTGGGGGTGTGTGGCAGGTGTCGGTGAGCGAAGAGGCTGAGGGATCAATGCTGCACCAGGTGGGACCATTGGGCGTGGTGAAGCTGTTCATACAAACAAGGTACAAGTGTTATTATCAATCTGAATCCATGCAGTTTAACTGTCAGTGTTTTAGTGGTGTTGGTTGGTTGGTTGGTTGGTTTAGATATTTCTGCGTGTTAGTCCTCTACGGAAAGAACACAGGGATTGTCTTTACCTGGTATGAATGTGCAGCCACCAGGCGGTAATTCAACTAGAACAGAAAAAGGTTAAACCACACTTAATGCAAACGTTTCTCACAATGTATGAAAACCTTTACTCTTCAACAAAAACACAAACACACGTGTACATTTGGGCTAGGTGCATTACGGTTAACAGTTCTAAAAGGGTGGGGTAGGAAGTGGGGATAAACCATGCAAACGGTTAAAACTAAGAAAGGATAAATAACATTAATTTCATCTATATAATGAATTAATTTACAATGGAGTTGGTAACATTATGAAATGGTATAACAGTACAGTTGCATTGGATTATATATTTGAACACACACTTTACTGTTACGGTATGATACATCATCGGCTTTTTTTGGGGGGGGGGGGGGGGCAAAGTGCAAACACACTACTTCTCTAGTTTTTCAACTCAATCCTTCAAGTCGTTCAACTTATGTGAAAGGTACTCAAGAAAACAGTTTGTATCCGTCAGGATTTTCTTTGCTAGTTCTTGTATAATTTATTACCCTGGAATAACATGGAGGCCAAGAAGGCCATGACCTCTGTTGCTCTTGTCTTAGCCATGGTGCCCAAAATTAAAATGTTCTTATCATAAGGTTTTCCTATGGAAGTGCCCTTTTCTTAATGATAAAGGCCCTGCCATCTATAAGAGAAAATTCCAGGCCTGTGAAGCTGTAAAGCAAAGTTTAAACTTAAAATGTGAAATTGAGGCAAGTTTTCTTGCATCACAATTGGGAAAACCGGGCAAAGTTATCATTTTAACTTAAGTCACCCAAATTCGCTGTTGCATTAAGTATGAAGTATCATTAATTTTTCTCAAACAGTTTCTCCCACTATTTCATGATCATGACCAATCCTATACCTTGCCTTTAATGATTCTGTTTAAAATGCATGAAATAGCTCTTTTTAAATTGAAAGCCTCATAAGAATAATCAAAATGAAATAAATTCAGCACAAATGAAGACTATGCATTAAGATTGACGTATTAACATGTATGACAGATGGCAATATGTGAAGATGAAATGTCATTACTGGTGCGGTTAATGAAATATCAAGCCTGGGACGTCATCCTTGAGTAGACATGGAAACTTTCCCCAAGTAATAAACACCTGTTTAAGATCAATCTAAATGCTCATTTGGCTTCTTTTTCTCACGAGGCACCAACATAATGACCGAGCACACTTGCCTTCATACCTTCATGGAGTACATTGACTGACATACTTTTAATAATGTATGAGCTCAGAGTGAGAGTTGCAAGTATGGAAGTATAACCATACTTTTGAAGGTACAGTTAAAGGGACACGTTGCCTTCAGATTGGGCCCTTTGGGCTATAAACATGATTTGTTATAAAATGAATGTGGTTGGGAAGATATTTTTTAAGTATAATATTCATAACGTAACAACACTTTTATAGCCCATAACCCCCAATCCAAAGGCATTGTGTCACTTTAAGGTCTCAGATTTGAAACAAGCAAAGGTGAACAAGACACGTGGTCAAAAGAAAGTGAAATTTCATTAGAAAGAGTGAGACCCACCCCCAACAACAAAAATATGTAAATAAATATAACAACTTGGGAATAGGCAGGGGACTCATTCCCAGACCAAATTCTGAAAATCAAACAGTGATGGAAAGTGCCTTTCTAGTTGTGCTGTTTTGCTTTTTAAAATTAACAAGGAGGCTGGTGACGAAAGAGTGTGATAGATCAAGGAAAGAGTGCTTGTGATTTCATTCAACTTTGGTATGATGCAAAACTGCAATGCACAACTTAATCATCTTCCTTCTTGATTAAATCCATACAATTTTAAGCACCCCTCATTACATAAGATTCAACAGTGACACCACCTCATCTCACTCAGGTCTTTAACTCCAAACAGTCACAAATATCAATCTTCTCTTTTTCTATAATTAACCTAAATATCTTCCCAAACAAGAACAAGTGGAAAGGGATGTGGAAACGAGCAGCTGATCTTTCTAGAGAAGGTACAATACTGAAATAATGAAATGTCATACAATACTGAAACAATGAAATGTCAATGTATGATCACAATAGTCAAGCCTGATGCTTTGTTTCTGAAAAGGGCAAGAGGGCACCTCTATGACTGAGAAACTGTATGTTTCTATCGGAAAATTTCAAAAGGCACCTAGGCAATTAAGCTTGCTTATTGTCTGATTACAATTGTTTTAATTTTCTCGTCTTTTTCCTTGTGGCTGGGGGGGGGGGGAGCAAATAAATTGTTTACCTTTTTTTCAATCAGACATTAGAAATGATGTAAGGAAGTATTATAATAATTAAAGTTAATGACTCGCCGCATGCATTGGAAAGGACATTATAAATAATATTTAAAAAAAGGACTAGTTACCATGGTGCTATATCAGTGAAACGGTAGATTAATAATCAGGCAAAGTGTTTTTAGGGAGTGTGGCCAGGTTGTTTTGTGAACCGTAGTGGTCTCAAATCCTGACTATTTAGGATCCTTGTGTCTTAGCTCTAGAGGCCCATTCACACGAGCGCTGCAAACGAGGGTCCCGTGCGATTTCATAACATCGATGTTATGAAATCGCAAATCCACGTCGTGTGAATGCTATGTATGTTACGAAATTACCTGGGTCCCATGTTGTTCATAACACAGATCGAGACCTCCTCCAAAAAATCGCATCGATGTTATAATCACGGGGAGCCATCGTCTGAACCGAATGCCTGCGATCGTAATGAGGGACCGCTGCGTTGACACGTGAAGAACTATGGAGGAAGAAATGGGCGAACTATAGCATGCATATGTACATGTACATACATGTACATGTATATCTGCTCAACGCTGGACTACGATCCGTTTGGCTGGTGGGTTTTGTGGCCGGATGCTAGACCAGCCCAAACCTTGAAGCAAAAACATTGTTCAAACGGAAGCAGAATACGTCATTTGGCAAAGCTTTTCGATGTTTTAATTCACCATTTGTTATGTCTCATCAATAATTTCATATCTAAAAAACATTTTCATTCAACAATGTAGCGTTTTTAACGTCCAAAAATCTATTTGAATCATGGAATTTTGTGTTTTTCTTCGACTCGATCATGACTCGACGTTGCTGGATCGCTGCATTTCAAGACAAGCTCAAACCTTGAAGCAAAAACATCGTTCAATCGCAAGCAGAATACGTCATTTGGCTAAGCTTTTCGATGTTTTAATTCATTATTTGGTATGTCTCATCAATAATTTCATATCTAAAAAGCATTTCCATTCAACAATGTAGTATTTTTAACGTCCAAAAAGCTATTTGAATCGTGGAATTTTGTGTTTTTCTTTTTTTAGCTTCGAAAACGTAACCCCCTTCCCGCCGGCCGACGGGATGAGAGTTACGTTATCGCAAATGTTTTTAAAATATTCTACATTTTATGTGACTTAACTGATTTCAATGAAATTGATTTATTTTATTCCTTTTAACTGTAAGGTTTTTGTTTTAACTCAAGCCTCTTGCTTGTAGACTTTTGTCCATGCAGTAGGCCTACCCAAACGAGGGACGTATGTTTACATGTGTGTGTGTGCGTGTCGTGTGAATGCTCGCTAAAAAAATCGCACGCGGTAAAGGTGACAGACGGCTGGCGCCCTTAACCAGGGACCCGCGTTTGCAGCGCTTGTGTGAAAGGGGCTTAGCTGCCAGGTTTCCATAAGCATCATACTATGCATTAGGTGGAGGCTTCAGACAAACTCTCACCAGTAATAGACCCCTAGAATAAAGCGAAATGCTACACAGACGATGAGCTCACAGACACGTTTCTACGCAGAAAGAACAGCTATCATCCAATCATCTGCCTCCCTTGACCACAGTGAGGCGCTTTTTGACCCCAGTTGACGTCATATGCAAGGGGTCTCTTATAAGAGAGGTTTATACTTACTTAGAGGTGTGTTGGGGTTGCTGGTTTGGTGTGGTTTTAAGTTCAAGTTGCTGTCCCTGAAGGTTCCATTCATCATAGCGAGTTCCATCAATTGTCTTTTCTTCAACTCATCCTCACCATCAGCCTGTGATAAACAACAACAAATACAAACCACTCATATATTAATAACAATAATAAAAGTAATAGTGGCTTCTTATATAGTATGCATACAGTCACTCAGCGACGCTCAAGGCGCCTTAACATACAATATTTTCCTGTAATGGTTTACACGGTTCTGTGGAGTAATATGCTGCCATTCAAACCAGGAACACCGGGCGAACCATATGACTACAGTGTAAGAGTCTTACTTTAAACACCTCCATGCTTTAAAGGACACAGGTGTCACAATTGGGCTTGAACCCACACTCTGCTGTTCAGAAACACCAAAGTTTGAATCTGGTGCCATTACCTGCACAGTTAAGATTTCTATAAAATGGGAGTAGAAACTCAACATAAAAATATGATCAGGGGTTAACTGTATGTCTGCTTTTGTGGCTTCTCATCCATTAGGTTTGGGATAAGAGCTGTACTATAACAGACAAAGTATTCAGGTTTATTTCTCTACAAACCAAAAGCAACCAGTAGACAACTTTATCAGCTAATTCCAACTCACTTTCAACTCATCATGTTAAAGTTTACCATGTAAACCAAACCTGGTCATTTCTACCAGCTTGAACCAAAGAGTCGCCATGCACTCATCAAGTCAAAAGGTTTCTCAAGTATGTACCTGTAGTTGACCCTTCACTGGTAACATGAACACTTGAATATAGTCAATATTCAGTACTTAGCCTAGCATCATGTCTTGAATGCTAAATACCAGGGAAGTAGTAACTGCTGTGCACCGTGATCACTTAATGGAGTTCAAAAAGAGCTGTTTTGATACACATTTGTTCTTGTTTTGCATCAATCCTCAATGAAAACAAATGGGACAGTTTTGTTACTTTCTTAAAGATATTTTCATTGATTGTGCAGGACTAAGTAGCTCTGTGCATGGTCTGAGCATGACTTCTTCCAAAGACTATATTGCCACTGGCACAAAGCCACATATTAGAATGAACTTGCAAGGCCATTGAGGTACAAACAAATACATGGGATTAAGGATCTTTCGTTTACATCAAATAAATCTTTCAACGATGCAAGAACGGCACGTGCTTTATTTATTAACTTTAAAACAAAAGCATTTCTATAAATTTGTTTTAGTAACAATGGCAGCTAAATTCTGCACTGTAAAGGATCTGAAGACTGTTTGATAAAACTATACTACAGTCTTTTACTACATGCAATGATATCACTACGTTTCTATCATATTTGGATGAATGGTGGTTAAATACTGCGTGGTAGCCATTATTGCATCTGTCAATACAAGTCATGACCTAAAAAAAAGTACAGTTGAAATAGAGCAAGCAACTCTAAAACAAACCAATACATAATTCATTCCCAAAACCTAATTTTCTCTTCACAATCCACTAGATCGCTATATTTCTCAACCTACTTTGCCCACCCGGCATCCTACAGGAGCACAAATCCACTTTGGCATACTGCAGAAGGAAGGTAAATCATGCTCAAACAACTACATCAGTCAGATCCCTGAATGGAGCTTTAACTTAGAAACAAATATCTGCCCGATAGATCAAAAGATTTGGGAATCCAATCCAACATGAAGTTTCTTGCCAATAAATGCATTACACATGTAAGTCAAATGCTTTTTTATTTTGTATTAAAGGTGGTGAACACTTTTTTAATTTCGTACTTGCGCGGTAAAACCTGATGAATTTTCAGCAAGGGCAAATTGTGTAGTCATTTATTTTGATTATTTATTTTATGACAGCCATTAGTGTATTTATTCAACTTCTAAATTTGATTTACGTATAAACCTTCGGCAATGGATGATCCCTACTTTCTGTTTTAGGCAAGGTACATTTCACAGGCTGTACACAGGCCATCAGGGAAAACTACATCATTCTGTACGAAACAAAATACAATTTACTGGGGAGTTTAGTTTAAACCTTTAAGCTTCAATTTCCTCTAACAAATAGAGACTTCTTCAAAACAGGCTTAAGGTCTGCTCCAGTGACAAAATGTGCATGAACCTGCAGCCGATTTCCTTCAAGAAAAAAAGGAATCAAAATACATATTTGGGAATCCCCAAATTTTTTTTCTGGAGATTTTGAAAATCACTTTATCACAATTTTGCATTTCATATTGTAGGCCTATCATATTTGATTTTTGTTTTAATGGTTTTTTTCCCCGATAGGCCTACATCAAGGCCTTTGTCTTTGAAATAATAAACCAATTTCAGTAAATTGAGTGAAACAAAGTAATAAAAAAAAAACACTTGATGCAATTACAGGTATTTCATCAACATTTAAAAAGTGTGACTCCCTAAAGAGCAACATGAATTTATAAGTAACTAGATACGTGTAAACTTATCAAATACTACACAAAGCGCCCTCTGTTGATTAACTTGCAGTATCAAAGTATGTAGTGTAACAAATAATACATTGTATACAATAATTGTATACAATTGATATTAACTGGCATAATTTGTAAAACTATTTAAAAATAAGTTGAATGAGATTTTTCTTAAGTAGACTGACCTTAATAACTATATAAATTGTAATATATAGCAGGACTCCAGCTACCAGTGACTGCCTTGCCACAGCCAGCCCATGAGCATGCCATGTCTATCAACAATCCACCCAGTGCATATATAGCAGCCACCCTAATGGCAACAGCTTGTTGACATTTTGCAATGGAATGTTAACAGTGTTAGATTTTGTCAGACATTTGGGGTTGTAGTTGTCCTTGGTCAATATTATACATTGAGGACCAGAAATTAAAGGATCAATCTTAGACCTGGAATGCTATCTTTGCCAAGGGTTAAAAACTACTGGAACTTTCCAATGGGCACTAAGGCAAAAATAAGGGCAACAGAGACTATGGCCTTCCAGGCAATCCACTGCATATCCTATCAATTTGTATTACCCAAATCAATTACTTCTAACTAATTTACAAATCTCCATCAGCAACACTGGAACAAGACTAATCTGTAAGCAAACAGGAACAAATCTTCACGTGTACATATCTATACTGTTCAAGTGTAAATTTTCGTAAATCTGTAAGCCCTGGCCCTATGTTATTTTCTGACCGTTTCCTTTAATGCCTTAGCAGCCTGGCTTTGGAATTGGATTAGTGATGTTCTTGTTGGCCCCTGCTGGACATAGACCCCTTAGCAGGGGGGTTTAGGGAGTGCTGGGAGGGACAGCAGTGTGGGTCAATTCTCAACTGATCTCCAGCCAATGCTGACATCTTGAATTACAACCCCCAAGTCTCCACTGAGATTTAAATCTTCTGCTGACTCAGGAGGTTAGAAAAATAGGACATGATCCTATCAATAATGGAGTCTTCTCATCAAAACCGACCTAGGTAAAACTTCATCACAATGGAGGGAGAATATAACTTTGTTCAGCATAAAGCTGCACATGCACTCAGCACAAGTGTCTGCTCAGACCTGAAAGCCTTTGAAACAATACGCAAACACAGAGAAGTCATGATAAAATGATTGGCATGTCTGCACATCTTCTGGTTAACATTTCCTGGTCTTCTCCATGGACACACATGGTTCATGTTACTGTGTCTTCCCCAGAAACATTGTTCACAAACCACCGCAAACCAGGACAAAATGTGTTAATGGTTGCAAATGTGCAAATGATTTAGGAAGGCCTAGATGCCAAGGCAACCAACTACAAAAAGGCCTTTATGAAACTAGTTTGGAGACACATAATAATAATGAGCATTTATAATTTGGATGTTTACGGCGCAATGACACTTGCACACTACTGGCTAATTAAGTGGGCTTTGAGTTGACTGTGATGATAAAAATGTATTTGTTTTTGTAGTTAGTGACTGGAGAGACATCATAAAGATTGATGTGCGAGAGTTGTGTGTGAGTGTATGTTACAGACTGTTAAGCTCATCATTAATAGGGATATCACATTACATTCATAAGGAAGACCATAGACATAGACTGTTTGTAAATGCCAAACCATCATTACTTTATTATAATCAAGAGCCATGTACTGCATCGGTCATGCGATAGTCACAACTTATTCACGGTGTCATCATGGAGGGAATGTATAAAGAAAGTGCATGCTCTTCAATCCGTATAATTGAAATGATAAACTGAGGCATACAAATATGTACACAATTAAGGAGTTCTGTAACAAATAAATTTATCGCAAAAATAGGTAATGTGTGGTTTCAAATTCAAGATGTTTATGAGTGGCTAAACAAAGGTCAGCACAGTTTGGTATAATAACCTCTAGCAATGCATTTTAAACAAAAGCAGTAATTGGTGAGTTCAGCTTAAATCCATAACAAAAATCAATCAAAGACCACAATACACTTAGTCTTCTACCTCCATGGTCTTACATAAAACTTAAAAACAAAATCACAACTCGATTTGCCTCCTAACTAGTCCTAAATCCAACTGCAAACTTTTCCTATGTTTTGTTTTTCCTAAAGGTAATGCCTGTTGTTTGAAGTATGCTGGTATTTTCGACACAGCGTAAATGTCAGCTAAAGTATTACACACGGCTGTGTGAAATTCATCAAAAGAAAAAACAGTAACATGCTTGAGTGTCTAAGCAATGGATGCCAGAGCTAGCAGCAAAGTATGTGAATCCACATACCAAGCACAGCATCCAGGTCAAATGTGGCAAGAGACCCCCAGAGAGATGGGGGGGGGGAGGACTCACACATCTCTATGTTAAAAGGGAAGGTACAAATATTGTTGTCATCATCCCATCCTGTAGCTTCTGCGATCTTTGATTTCCTACAAATTATTTGAGGAGATTAGATTATTTAGGTTTGCAGAACTTGGCAGTCAGCAATATCATAATCGACCAGAGCATCCAAACAAGCAGTAGTTCATGTTGTGATTGGACGAAAATTGTCAAAGTAAATACAATGCAAATAAATACAGGCTGGACTGTTTTGACCCTACAACAGAGTCTTTGACTTAGCGATTATTTTAGTTGGTAAGCAGTTTGTAACAAGCAGAAATAGCTATAAAACAATTCTCAATTACTTTTTTATTACACTAACAAGGGGCTTCAAAATGAATTACTTATCACATTTAGATAAAAGTTCCCCCTCAGGGCAAAACTTAAGAGACCATTCTTAATCTTATCCTTGAAAAGAAAGCTAACTAATAAATTGTTGCCTTAACTTATTTGCTAGATAAACTACCCGTTGACAGTGTTACTACAAGTGCTTTAGGTTTAACTGCAAATAGAATGCCTGCCCTGGAAGTTGTTGACATTTTTATACATGATAAAATCTGAGGATTTCATTTTCTTAGCCCTTGAGCTAAAAACAGGTGCCTTGGTCAAAGCTCCAGTTTTGGATTATTTATTTTGGATGCAACCTAGGCACATTTGTTTAAATGCTCCATGTCCATCAATTGAGCAATGGTTTACAAACCTACAAGCCAAAAATGCATTGGTTTGTCCCTTGCTGTGGTTGTTACCCTGCTTGAGTTGGATTACTGATTGTAATAAAGGCAGGGTATACCTTTGGTTATTTCTCAAAACTGCGTACTTTGTTAGGCTTAAAGCACAGACACATTGTGCAACAAGGGTGTTTTTTCCTTCATTCAAATATCAAATAAGCCCAGATTTCCACTATTGTTATTTTATGCATATTGTTGTGATACACAAAGTGAGTGTTATTGGTCTTTGACAATAACTAAATGTGTCCAGTCCAGTGCCTTTAAGATAAGTTTGAACTGGAGGACATTTAGCTGGAAGGAACGATTTATGGAGCAACACTCTTGCAAGAGAGGTTATGAATTGTGGCCCCATAAAATGCAAGGTCTCAAATTAACAAGCACTTGCCAACAAAAGACAGTTGCTGAATATGAAATTCCACAAGGGGGGAGGTCAGATGTCATGGATTTCCAGAACCACAAATGATAAGTAATTAATAATATTGTGGTCGTTGTGCAAAAGATCAGCTAAACCAAAGGTTTATAGTGAGGAGGGTTTCCACATCACAAGTATATAATTTCAACAAAACAAGCAAACAAATGCCTAACTGACATTATGCACCATCTCTCCCCATACAGCTTAGAAAATACAGGGGGGAAAAACACCCCTTGAATTCCTTGAAACTAATGGCTGTCATTTGTTGCTGACACACCATGTGTCCAAAGTGAGAGAGCATTGTCATCACAGCCTTGATGGGTAATAGCCACATTCCAACAGTGCATTCTCCCCTTTGGATGTTATTCTGGCCGCAGCTTTCCTGACAAAAAAGGCCATCCAATTGTCACCTTCTGACCAATGCCCCCTTGAAGTAAAAACACCAGTGCTGGACTTTTTTGTTAGGCAGGAACGATCATGGAAGACAATTTGTAGGTTAAATAATAACTGGCGAGGAGCATTAATCTCTTGCCTGAGGGTGTTTCTGTCTTGCCTGAATGACTACTGAATCTGCAAAGCAGTGCAGGCACCATTTGTTATTGATGAAGTCTTCAAAGGCTCTTGTGGTTGCTGGATTACCCACCGTCTTTCAATTTTAGTTAAAAGGGAAACCAAGACGTCTTAAAAGTAGGAGGCTGACAAAGGATTGCAGACAGCATGACTGTATTGAGACTCCATGCTATTTGAATGGAGTGAAATCGAACAAGTAGATGGTTTGGATAAGGATCTTAAGTCTGTAGACAAGAGAGAATCTCAGCCTCAGTAATGTTTCTTTACCCTCCTAGGTAATGTCTATACCCCCAAGAGTTCTGTTTTATTCAACATGACAAACACACTATCTTAAAAGGAATAAATTGATTCAAACAGTGAGGTATCACCTCCCCATCCATACCCAAAACTTCTTAAATGCAGGAGGCGTGTAATTTACTTCACCACAAATCAAGGATACCAGTCCAGAGAAAGCATTCCTAATTCTAGCTATATTAAGAACCAGATTTGTTTATATGGAAATATGTTGGGCACCAAGGCAAGTACCAGGGCAAAGGTAATTGAAACTATGCATTTCCAGGGTTTGATTCTACAAAGTACCCTGGAGGTGAAAGTACTAAGATTCACCTCAAATATAGGTGGTTGATACTTCCTTAGTGACTTGTTTTTTAGGAGATCACACATTGCTAGGTAATTGATACAATCTTAAGAAAGATTTTAGCATTTTGTGAAATCAAGCCTATGCCGGAAACTGATTTGTGGGTGCTTTCTGTTCATGACATCTTGGGAATGTCCAACTGTGGTCGTCGCTGGTAGTCATTTCTTCATCATTGCTTCATCACTTGGCAATCCAGCACAGCCGCTAATTCAAAAATGGCCTTACTTTTGTGCAAAAGTCCTTCTGAAGGTTTGAGGTGCATTAGTCTTTGGAAAAAAAAGAGACATGTCTAATTACACACGCACAAGTTATCATTATGCTACAGACTTGTAGATAATGATGAACACTCCAACCCCCTTCCCCACACCAACAACATCGGGGTAAAAAAAACACCAAGTTTCTAATCCTTTATTTGATGGGTTCTATACACAACAAATTCCCCAGATGCAATGAGGCTTCTACTTTACTTCACAGGGTATCATCAGGGATAATGTATGAATTTGGTTAGCTGTGGAGTAGGGTCTGCTTTACAGACTGTTCATTAATTCCTCCTGCATCACCAGCACCAAAACAACTTGCATAGCTATTCTTGTTGCCAATAATCCTCGGTCAATAAGTCACACAAAACCATTTGTGAAACGGGTGGGTTGATTTGTACTAGGGACTCTGATAATCCACTGAAAGAAGTGAAGCCTCTGCCCAAACAACCAAATTTTGTTGAAATTTTTGTGGCCAGTTCTCCAATAATAATAAAAAGTAAGAGTCTCAATAAAAATCAACAACGGAAACAAAACGTTGATTTAAAAACTGTCAACCCACAAGGGACCTAACAAGTTAAAAGGCATCCAGTCATTTTATTAGAAATCCCTGGCCGTTGTACCAATGTGTCATGTTCCAGTATGATTTGTGGTAAACAAAAGATGACATATGATCTTGGGACCACATGCTGCGCTTTGCAACTTAAGACTGGTGCAGCACCGGAGTTGAAATTAATGATGAATATTGTAAGATATTATAATCAGAACTGTGGCCCTTTGTCTTCTCTAACAAGAACCCAAGAACATTTAAACTTCACAAGACAATTTGATTCTTCTTCCTGTGTAGCCTTAGTGAACTGCACAGTGTCCTGTTTTATTTCAGAGAGAGCGCCATAACCCCTGGGAAGACACCTTTTTGGGCAGACAATTATGTGAATGGAAAGTGTTTTTTGCTATGTCTCGACAAGAAAATTACACCAAAGCACCTGCCCATTGGATGTGTTTGTTTAAAAAGATTCCCTACAAGGTACTTTTAACAAAAATCTTCATCCTGCAGAGTACACTACACGCCCATAGACATCAACTATGAACCATAAACATCAAAGTTGCCAAGTAAAATGACACACTTCGTGGCATTCCTTCCGATGCTTTCCAGCTAAATTTCACCGCCCTTGAGGTGGTTCTGGTCAAGGGAGATTGGAAAATTGAAATTTGGTTATGTTTATTGTTCCTTAGGTGGTCAGGTTTGGGGTAGAGGTACATTCCTTTCCTACCATCTGTGACCTGGGTTCAAATCCCACCTGGACCAACGTGTGGACTGGGGGTGCATAATTGTCACTTACAGGTCAAATAAAGAAGCTCAAGCAGTATGGGTTTTTATTACATTTGTACATGATTTGTACCTTTTAAAGTATCGACTTCTGGAGCTTTCTAGAACATTCTGATAATTTAACTGCCAATTATTTTCATCAAGCCAATTTGTGTATTTATAGACCCATTTCAGTTCAGGTGTTTCCTGCATATCAATTGAGCACACAGCCTTACTGATGTTGTACCAATGACTTGAGACACTCAGACAGACACTATGGTAAATAATTGCTGCTCTCATTTAGTCAGACGTCTATTCTTGTCTTGTATTTAATAGACCAATTGGCAAATGGTAACTAAAAATTCCCCCCTCCATCGCCTGAAAACTCATTACTACTTTTACTTGGGCTTTTCACCAAAGAAAGAAAAAAAAATCAAAGAAAAGGGAAACAAAACCTGGTCCGCATTGATGTAAGAAGTCTTGACACACCTAAGTACCTTAGAGGTTGCCTGCTACTAGTTCAGAAGATTCTGGTTTATACAGAATCCTAATTCCATTACAGCCAGAGACCTATTATCATTTAGATAACCAACCATTACTAATCCCAGGCAAAGGAAATCTTATCAATATGGGGGGCCAGAGGGTCTAGAGTTGGGTGCTTTTTAGGGGAATCAAAGCAAAGCAATTGGCAGAGAGTCAACAACTATGTCTGGATTCCTTTACAGTTTGAATACCCATTAAGACATAATCCTACTGCTGCATCCAAATGAGATACTTGACCACAAAAACAGGCAGAAAAACAAAATTAATCACCCTCTGATGAGGAATGGTGATGTTACAATTAGGTTGCTTGTTTCATCATTGAATATTGATAGGGGTACTGAATCAAAACTGTTTTTAACATTTGGGATTCCATTCAGGAAATTCATTTAAAGAGAAGGATCTGGTTAACTTGGTTATTTTTGCTGGTTTAAACCTGCAAATATTTGCCTGACATACCATGTGGTAGTTGATTCCTGGAATGCTGGCACACGCTTAGATGTATTTATTTTTCTATGATATTTATTGAGGCTTTTTTCCAGTCGATGGTGGTCATCAATACACCAGGTGTAAAGTTTTCCCCTATGAGTATGTCTTGCGCTGGCTTATTCATGATTTGCTGCTAACCAAAAGGACTAGTAAAGTTACACCCAAACTGAGAGTGAATTCACATTTTTGTCATGTACATGTACTTCAGGACTATTGTGGAATGTTAAGTACATGTAGCCTGTATATAACACTTGTGGTTGAGAATTGCTTTGGGGTGAATAGAATAAAAGGGTTGAAGGTAACAGGCCAAGCCAAAACCAACGTCTGGGTTTTGTCATTTTGCTGATAGCAATATGCCCACACACAATTTTCTTATACTCAAATAATGAAATCAATTTTTTTTTTCCTCTCTTTCTATCAAACTTTGTGATGTCACCTGAATGCATGCAGCGTTTTAAGGTCAAAAAAGCATGGCATATACATTGTGTAGCACACCACTATGGGCTAGGTCCATGATTGTACATAATACATGTAACCTGGTATTGCCTTATATTTCCTGGATCCTCGATTCATCCACGAGGAAGGAAGCACCATTATGGGTTACAACAAGAACCCTCTTCCTGTCAGGGAGGAAAGCCTGGAACTGAGTGATTAGAAAAGACCTGTAGTGTTTAAGGCCATTTGAGCTGCACATTCTATGAACAATATGCTGTTATCTATGGGGTGCATTTCAAATGCTGAGGTTGGTATCTAAACAGATCCTTACACCTGGTTCATGTGCCCTGAAAGTTTTGATTTTAAACTGAAGTTTTGCAGCCCCTGGCTTGGCAGTGCCCCCTATTTGAGATAGGGTCAAGGCAATGGTTCATATAATCACCTAATGAGGGAACCAGACCATAACATGGAGAAGCACCATGCTTTGTTAATATTCACTCAAGTCATACAACGAATATTAGCAATCAGTAAGTGAAGTTTTTCAAATTAAAAGAGAGCTGATATCAGGTTGTTTAAATCACCAAACAACTGTCTTCCATAAATTCAACTATTTCCCCCAAAATAGACATCCAACTTGATAATAAAAACATTTAAAAAAACAGAGGAAACCACCAGAAACATGAATATTTGTAGTGTTTTTTACGATTTCTATGGCACACAAAATCTAGACAAAAATTATGAACAACAGCAAATCTGCTGAGAAAGAAACTGTGAAAACCTTTAGAAGCTACTGATGTTTAGTTTCGTATAAATCATGACAACCAGACAGTCTGCAGTTCCCAAAACCAAAGACGTGAAGGCCTAATGATGAAACTGAATTATAAGCAAACACTGACACACTGTTTATAGAACCAAAGAAACTAAATAGCTTAGGTTGTTGTAAGATAATGCTAAAAACATCCTGATATATTAGCTCCTCTTATTATCATTCATTCCTAAAAAAGTTCAAAGACAAATATTGCTGTCCAGTTACAAGTTAGGATGAATGTAAACAGATCTGAAGCAAACTCTTTTATTTCCTCATAAATCAAGGACTGGTTTCTGCGTAAACATTGCTGACACATAAATTACAGATTAGCGGACTGATTTGTATTTGCAGGCATTCCAAAAACCATTTTCTGTTCACAAATAAGTTGTTTTTGTTTGCCGTCCACGGCCTTCTAAGATCTGCCAGGGACAACAATCCCATTGGGATCTGACAATGACTGGAAATCATTACCCTAGTATGCACTCAATAGGAGCTGGTTAAGACAACACTTTTTTATTCAAACAATGCACCATATAATACTAGCATTGAGAATACATAAAATCATTTCTCAAGGCAATTTTTAAAGCCTTCTGCTAATGTTCAGTTTTCCGCTACAGGAGAATTTCACACTTGAAGACCCATTAATAAGACTTACACAAAATTGCATCTCCCACATTTGCACTTAACTTCACAAGTTTTCTACAAATAAAGGGGTATGCTATGCCTACACTTTGAAATGGAAAATGCTTTATATTTATACTGAGCAGATTGAAAGCCATGGAAGTTCAACAGCTTGTACAACCCTGAATCTCTGTTCATGACCTCCTATTGATTTACAATGGATCATAGAGACAGCTGCAGAAATCTTGACAGCAAAATGTCAAAGTAGATTAAAGGAGTTGTTTACAATCAAAATATTGAGGGATGTAATCCTTCATGATGCGGTGTGAAGACTTCTCTATCAATGAAGAGTGCTTTAATATCTTTAAATCCGTGAAGAAGGGGAGGGGGGTCATTACTCACCGTGGGTACTAGTAACTTCTTGATTTGTGAGACGGCTCTCTCCATCTTCATGGCTGCCCTGTTTTGTGTATCATCCACAGTGACCAGCACATGGAGATCATCTTCAAGATGCTCCCAGTTGGGCTTGCCTTTGTTTTGTTCTTCCTGAAAACCAATTTGTATAAGAAGATAAGCATCAAGAGTGTGTTGTTGCTCCGGTAACCTGAACAAAAAGTATGCCTTGTTTTTACCTCGCTTCTTGTGTGGCCGACTAGAATTAAAAGACGATTATAACAGCCAAGCAGAACAGTTCGTCCAACAATGAATACCCACTACATCCTCATTTAGGCGTGGCTGATTTTGGTAAATATTTTCAGGTCTTTCATATATAGGGTTGAACACATTAATTTAGCTTGAACCGCTTTAACAATAAACTCTCTGCTCAGATCTAGGTTTGATGGTTAACTTTCAACTTCATATACATTCCTCCCTTGTGAGTAAAACTAACCGAGCATGAAACAACAAAATATGTTTTTGAAAGTTGGCTAACACCACAGCGACCTGGAAACCTGGCTATATGGAATTACAGCCCTCCAGGATGGCATAACATATTTCTCTTGGTTTTAGTATTCCCAAGTTCCAGTGCTGTTATTTTTTTTTATTTGCAAGGTTCTCTGCATGAAATAATAACAGCCTAATTTCCCACACTCCTACAACCAGCTGGTGGGGTCGTTATTGATGGGCTTGTCCGTGGAGTGTTTCGATAATGAATGTAACTCAAGATGGCCAGAAGATACGGGTCTGAACCAATGATGACGTTGGCTTTGCATTGGTGGCTCAAAAGCCTACAGAAATGTGTGTTTATAAAATATGACGTACACAAATAAACACATGTTAAACAAAGCCAATGGAGTGATTGATTTCTTTTTAAAGGAAGGAAACATCTTTAATATTTCTTAGTCTTGTAGAGAATTGAGAGGTTTTACATCTGTATGAAAACCGATTTCAAAAGGGATCACTCCTTGCTTTAAAAAGAAGAAAAATTGAAAAGCACTCAAAATTATTGCAGTTGATGTAAGGTAAGATTCATCTCTTTTTAAAATCGTTCATTTTCTTACATCCTTGGCGCAGTCTAAGACTTTTCCTAAAAAAGTCTGAATCTCTGTAACATATGACAGGACATCAAGACCAACACTTAGGAGATGCAAGACCAACACTTAGAAGATGCAAGCCCTCGATGCCACGCCTACTCCGAGACTCAATAAATTTGATAATTATATTAAAGAGGTTTAACTATATCAATGTACCTTCTTCTTATCTCTTATTGAGCCCTTTCCTCGGACCATGATCTTGCATCCTGTCTCTTTCTCTAACTGCTTGGCATACATGCCTCGGGGACCAAGTATTCTGCCAACAAAGTTGAACTGCAAATACACAAAAGAAGAAAAATGCAAAAAATTAACATTCAGCTGAGAAATATCACACACGGTTATCAAAGATGTAATCACTTGCATGGTATGACTTCAGCCCAATAATGGGTCCCATATGGAACGTTGCAAGGTTGGTTGGGTTCTGCATTCAGAATATGAAATGCAATATGAAATATTTATATGGGTAAATTATAAATACACACACTGGCAATCATACCTATAATGAACCTTGATAATTAAGCGATCAAAACTCACAACTTCTTCTAAGGCTTTGTCGGATAAAAATGTAAAAATTTAAATCATAAATATATTTACAAATGGCCAGCTGATATTAGAAAAGACTGGTTAAACATTAGTTCCTCCTTTTGGAGTACAGTACACCTGGGCACCCTAAGCTTTCAACACCTTCTGATACTGTAATAAAAATTTCATTATAAAAACACAACCCCATTGCAATCAACCTTGTACATGTCACAGGCAATTTCCAATAAGGAGGTACACTTCTTAAGGGAAGATAGTTACTTTTTAAACGACAGTTGTTGAGAAAAAAGACAGATAGAAATATCAAGCCACTGTGACAGCAGCCAAGTAATTTGTCCAGACACCTAGCAATTGGATATGGACAGGAATAATCAGTCCTCACACCTGAGGATGCTAAGCAGTCAGCACAGCTCCATTTTTCAAATTATCGCAACGCATTAAGACTAAGCGCTATTTAATGGCAAAGGACTTGGTTGGAATAACTAAAATTAAGTTTGATGAAATATGCAATACTTGACACATTCTATGACGGCAGGATCTACTGTACATTCACATCATACCCTGGACAAGACATGATGTTTATATTAAGGCTAAAAAGACATGTGGCCTCATCCGGCTTCGTTGATTAACAGCCAAATAAAATGGGTAAATTTCCCTAATTGAAGTCATGTATACCAAACCATGCCAAAGGTTTTTCAGACTTGGATTTTTTTCTTCTTCACTTTTTAGGCAAACACTGTTCCATGCAAGCGTAGAACCTAAATCAAATATCTGTTTTCTAACCAGTCAATATTTGAATCAAATTTTTGCGAGGAGCATCTTTACAAAAAACTGAGGGATAGTTGTTGTAAACTCACTAAACTCAAGCTTCATTACAATGCAAAAATAAAAGCATAAACAACCAAATCTTGGCATTGTCTGCAATTGTTAAACTATTTCCTGCAAAGTTTTCTAAACTAACAGAGCATAGAAAGCAGACAAGATTTGACAATTAAGTGACAAGCCAAGTAAACAAGGTTGAAAACGCTGTTCGACAGCCAACATTTCAGATTTACAGATTGGTCTGTGCCCAGTAATTTTGTGAAATAAGCTTTGTATTGGCTCAGTTTTAATCAAGGGCTTCGCATGATGACAACTACAGGTTAAGATGAGAAATTGGCAATGTTAAATGTCATAGGTAGGGAAAAAACAAAATAGATCAGCAATCACTAACATAATATACTTTATACATTTTTCCTGGTTATAATTTACTATCAACTATTGGTGCCGAGGGGTGTTTTTAGTATTGTCAAACAATCAATGCGAACTTATAAATTAAACGGCAGCTCCAAATTGAATATTTTTTGTCCACTATTAAGTGAATAGTTCATACAGTCGGGTGATATGCAGTATGCACTCATTCAATATATCTAAATTTCACCCAACCCATGAATGCACTTTCAGGATCACTGGTTATCAATAAAAAGCCCACAAAAACTCCAGAAATTTCTACGCTGTTGACAGAAAACAGAAAGTTGATTAAAGGGTTCCTCTAAGGTTATCATAAAATGGAACTGATATGGCAGCCAGCCAGGGCAGAAAAATGGTTGTGTATGGGTTAAATATTTGAGGAATGTTTGGATCTATTGAAATTGAGATTCTACTTGACTAAATCAAGTTCAGTTTCCGACAACCAGTTCTGCATGATATCATAATATACTATTGTCAATGTCATCAAACTCTCCATATATGCACACAAATAATAACCCAAAAAGATCTGGATATTGAACAAATCAATACCAGAAAGAATGTTTACGGTTGCCTGCTTTTAAAAAGTAAAGATTTATCAATGCCCTTAAAACAACTACTTTCAAGTTATCTTGAATCCTTTCGTCTGATTGGTCAATCCATAACACCGAGAGCGATAATGACCTATATGCACGGCCCATTAATCCTATACTAACCCAAGGCAGTATTCTTACTATGCATATAGCGTTATTTTTTAGCTAGGCATCAGCCATCAAGTTTCCTTTAAAACAAATTTGTTATCACACACAAACTCCTGGAATACAGGGAAATATACAGTGCATCTTCCATCTATGAAAGGACTGTACAATAGAAAGAGCAAAACTAGAGTGGCATTAATATAAGGAAGTATTTAAAATATTTTGTAAAAATGGTGAGAGATGGTGTGTACTGTCCCCGATGCCCGTGGAAACAGTCTGCCAAAGTTACGGAACTTTTGGAAAATGATCTACTGCCAAGGGCCTTTAAGTAAATTTCATCACGATTAATTAAAATAGGATTGAGGAACTTTTAGATTTTCATGAGAAAAAAACCATAAATCCTATAGAGAATGTGTTTATTTTCAAAATAACTCTTTGAGACTTTGAATACAGAGGTGGCTCTTCTTTCACTTTGGTCTGTGTAGGTAAATTAAATTGGTTAAATCAAGTCTAGAGAAAATGGTTTTACTGAATTTTCCTTTCTAGCTTTACACATCGAATAGATTGGTTCAAGTGTTAGTATTCAATTTATTTATTGACCAAAATTTGCAAATCAAATTTTAGGATATCTAACTATTGGACAATGGTATTATTTGTTACATAAAGCAAGTTAACCAATGTGGCCCAAACCTTTGGTCTCTGATTATATTAAACCAAACTTAACCAGGAAAAAATCAACTTATTCATTTTGGTGTAAAAGGTTAACTTCATTATGGAATTGATTGCCAATAAAGAGCGAAAAAGTAACACCAGCTATTTTTCTTGAGCAGCAAATCAAATCAATACCAAAGCCCAAACCATGAGATCCTGTAGCTGTGAAAGCAATTTCTTCAAGGTAACTTCAGGCAATAGAACCCTGCAGGCAAGTGCAGTCTGACCTTTGACCTCCGAGGGTCAAAGGTATGGAGGCAACACCCACTTATTAATCTGACCTAGAAGGAGGAAACATGTTACAAGAAAAGCTGTGGACTGAATTGGAGTTCCATAGCTAGAGGGGACAAGTTTATGATGATGCTGGCAGACTCAGAAGAATTTATGAAAATTGGCACACTCTTGAGAAAAAGGATCCAATAAATAAATTGTTATTCCTGTGTATTTTGACAGTCTGGTATGAAATGCAGATCAGCCAAATAGCACTTAATCAAATAAAGAGAAAAACAGTCAACAGAAATGTTTCTCGAACCATTTAAACTGAAAATATAGGCCTATGTATGTTGTACATCGCAAATCAAACAAAGTAGTTTGTTTAACAATGTTTAACAACAATACACCATTTAAAGCATGTTTACACATAATTTCCTGGTATTCCTGAAATCCCTTGATGAAGTTAACTGCATAATAATGATGTCAAAATTGCCCATGGCATACCTAAACCCTTTAAAGAGTGATTTACTGGGACTGTGAGTAGTACAAACAGTGCCAGAGACAATTTGAATTGAACCATGCTGTGTAAGGATTATAATTAGCAATTATTTTATTGTGTGTTATAACACCTTAAGGTCTGGGAAATGTGTCATTCAACATTGTTGTCATAGGGTTAAGGGAGTTAACTCTAAGAGTGCATGTTCCTGAATGTTGTGTCACTAGCCTGGTGGAAAACAAGTCATGCTTCTTTTGTTAAACGTCTATGTTGTGTTTTGATTTGATTTGATTTGAAAGAGTAAATTAATTTCTGTCCCCCCTCATTTCCCTAAAACACATCATCCAATCATGGAGGTATCCAATCAACCTGTGGAAAATGTCATCATATTAGGTGATTCCTTTGTTATGAACACACCAAAAACTCAAGGATGTTGTGTCAGGTTGTTGTGAAATTCCATACTTTTGCCTATTTCAAATTCATGAGGCAATCAAAATAAACAACTGTAATGGAGATCTTCAAACGTTACAATTTTCATCAACTTCAACAGTATTTCAGAAGGACACATTTCCCACTGGGAATGGTTTTGCTACTTACTATACATTCAGTGTGCTTGGTTACATACAGATTAAAATCGTTATCACTTTCTCTTCTCTGGTGCAAGCTTTTTGTAGTACACAAACTAAAGTTAAGGTTTTAATAATAATCCTAAGTATTTGAACTATTGTTGGTAATAAAGGAGGAGGGGCAAGCTGACTGGACTGAGAGCAACCCCACCCCGCCCATTCCGACAACCCCCTGCCAAAGTAAGTGGGTTGTTTTTCCTCAAAAATATTCCATGAAAGAGTTTTGATGCTAGTGTCTGGAATGTACAGCTGAATCAAGACAATTAACCAATGGCCAACAAGGCCAACAACTGGGTCCTGGATGAAACCTTGAGGAACCCAATCAATGCACAATCTTTACAATAGCTAAGAAAACATCTAAAGGACAGGTGACTTTTCTAAACAGGTTTCAAACCCTAGCTGAATATACATCTCCTGCAACCCCTTGGGGGTCGCGTTACATAATCACTTTCTCCAGAGTGAAAAGACTTTGGCACCAGATGAAATCACAGCCCTGATTATGACAATAATTTACTGAATCAGAGCTTTACAATTCTTCTATCTCAATGGATGCTTTTAAGGGCACTTGCTGAGTATGCCCCATTGAGCAGTATAGCGTAAACAAGTCAGAATCTTTGAAGTCAAAAAGTGAACATCTATTATGTTCTTGTATCTATAAGGAAACCTGTGTGTCGCTTCAGATAAATAGATATTGGTTGGAACCGCTAAAGGTACAGTGATGCCATCTTTTAAGTCGGAATTTCTAGAGTTTAAGACTAAGAGTAAAGTTTTAGAGTGAACTGTTCGAGCATTGTCTGAACGTTGTCAACCCATGATTTAGGCCTAATAAGCGCTTAAGGCCTAACCAACTAAAAGCACTACAAATTGAACCGATTATACTAGAGGACAACATATTTTTTGTTCTTAAATTGCAAAAGTAGTAGGGCCTACTGAAGAAAACAACACTTGAAAGCTTATCTATACTTTTAAAATTGTGACATCTAAGGCTTGGAAATAAACATCAAGTTGTATAGATAGTTTCAACAAAACTCCTGACAACTTTTTGTATGTAATTATTTGTTCTACAAATAAAGACAAGAATTTTTCCCTTGGCAACGAAGGTTCACTAACTATAACTCTTTGAGTCACGTAACAGCTTTCGTGGGAAATGTCAAAATATTTTTGAAATGCCACTAAATCTGTAGTGGCCTGCATTCAAATCAAATAATTATCTCCTGGTCTGTCATCACTGAACAGATATATTTCTATAATTTCTATAGGTCACAAGTCTTTAGCTTTCTTTTGACTATCACAGTAGGCAGCTGTCCATATGGCATTGCTTTAGCCCCCTTTATTGGAATGTAAGGAATGGGCATGGAATGTAATTCGTTTGGAGGATTTCAGCAGGGGGTGCCTACAAAACCCACTGTATTATAATGTATTTTATTTAGAAAGAGAGTTGACCAATCTGTGGTCACAATTGGGCCTTGTTGGTAAACGAACTGTCTCACTCAGTTTTCTAAGAAAGATTATTCTTGCCCAGTTTCTTAAGAAGGACCATTCTTGCCCAGTTTCTTGAGAAGCAACAATTCTCCCCAGTTTTCTTAAGAAGGATCATTCGCACCCAGTTTCATTAAGAAGTAACCATTCTACCCGGTTTCTTAAGAAGGATCATTCTCGCCCGGTTTCTTGAAAGGGAGCATTTCAATCCCCCCCTAAGTTTTTTAAGAAGGACCATTGTCACCTTGCCCAGTTTGTTGAGAAGGAACAATTCTTTATTAACTGTCAAATCACATTATCAGAAGATACAGTTCTTTCGTGAAGTAGGTTAAACCATGGGGAATAAGTTTGGTGCACCATCTTCTTCATTCCCCTTTCAGGTATTTGTGAATGACTTAGACAAAATGGACTTCATATCTGCTGTGACCCAATCAAACTAACATATTGTAATCCACAAAACACTTGCATGATGGCTGGTTCTATGCTATCATGAAACATGTCAACGGTTGTAAGGCATGGTGAATACAGTCATACTTGAATGCTAATTAAAACCCAAATTAGATATACAGGTTCCTTTGGCCTTCATCTTGTGGTGATTCTTGTGCATTTAATCATAACTGTAATCTTCACAATGTCAACGACATATTTCATTCAATGTGTTGACAGTAAACTCTGGTATGTAAAGTAAAATGTAATAATATTTTAATTTAAGTCAGATTTAACCACAGTGCCCCACAGTTTTATATTTTATAGATATTGATGTGACAGAACTGTATCTTGAATTAAATGACATAATTTATTCAGGGCAGTCAATGGAGCCCATAGTTCATCATATTGCAAACTGTCAGATTGTTTTATATACAGGCATGGCTTGTGAGCTGATACAGTTAAGCTGATTAAGCTCTCTGCTTGACAGTCCAGTTAGCGTTACGATCAAAACAGAGACTTGGGATCTCTTGAAATGCTAGGAGTTACGGAAGAGACGCACTGGTATGCTTTGCTTGACGCTCCTGTATATATAGTATACATCACATGGTTTCACTTACAAGTAAATGGGGAAATCACACACATAGTCTGGTCCCTTTAAACATCAGCACTGTGCTTTTACAGGCTGGAAACAGCAAACCCGACAAAGTTAAAATGTGTATGAATGTGACTGTAACCAGAGACCTGCTTACATAATTATGCTGTATTTTATTTATCCCCATTGCCCTTATTATACATTAATGTAATCATGCACATTCTACATCTGATCAAGCACGATCTACAACAATTCTAAGCTAATCGATCAGTATGGGTATAATCATAGAGAAAGGACTTACAGGAACAGTTTGTTCAACAAAAGACTTTGCCCTTTAATTTAATAATAGTTTCATTTCACAAAGCCAAATGACAAGCTGCCCATGCTACTTTATCCATATGCTTTTTCAATTTATTTTTCATTCCTGGAGTCTGTGGTGTGAATTCTGAACTCTGAATATGAAATAACATCTGGATTAACAATACATAGAGCATGTACATGACCCTTTGGTACTGGCAATATAACATCAAGTAATGGAACAGTTGTAACTTGATGTTGACAGCACAAGTTTCAAAGTCAGTCTCATGTACTAGGCCTATATGCTTGATGTGCATGTCTGTATGTATAAAATGCTTTTAAAGGGCAGGTACACGTTTGGTAATTACTCAAAACAAATTTAAACTTAAAAACTGACTTGGTAAAGAGCATTGGAGAGCAGTTGATAATATAAAACATTGTGGAAAACGAATCCCTCTAGGGTAACGTAGTTTTTGAGAAAGAGGTATTTTCTCACTAAAATAATAAAAGACTTCTAGCTAGAAGTCTTTTATTCCTATCTGAAAGCACACACATTTTTCTAACAAGGGTGTTTTTTGTTTCATCATTTCTCGCAACTTCGATGACCGATTGAGCCCAAATTTTCACAGGCTTGGTATTTTAAGCATATGTTGGGATACACCAAGTGAGAAGAATGGTCTTTGACAATAACCAAAGGTGTAGCTTCCCTTTGAAGGTTTAATTTTACATTATGATATTACACTGATTCAAGTTATTTGACAACCACATACTGAAGTATTCCTTTCTTGATCACGTACAAGGTTAGTAATTACCCTCGCCGTGTTCCCATCCGAATCCTTACAATAAAGGTGGGACTGCTACTTAATCATCTGGAGACATTTTTCTTTACAAATTTCTACCTTAGATTGTATTTTTTTATCTTCCTTCTTTTAAAAAAAAACCAAATTAATGAAATAACCTAGACAGTCAATGTAAAATCCTTGCAACTTGGTATTTTGGCCTCAAGATGAATGTTAATAAAGCAAATTACTACAATTCATCTTGAGCCATTTTGTGGATTCGTGATTACCTCTCTGCACAATTACCCACTCCACTGAGAGGAACCTTTGTATGCTAACTTATGATAAGTTTCATAACTTGATTCATACTGCTAAAATCCGAGGACCAAATTGTACCTGTTCTACAACAATAAGTCTTCTTTTTCTCAAATCCCTCTTTTTTCCCCCTTCAAGTTTCCTGGATTCGGTATCTTGTTTGCAAAGTCACACTTGGAATATAACAGGTAAACTAACGTCATCAGAGACTGGCTGAGGGGGTTTTGAGTTACCATGATATTGACAATCGCATCAGCTTCGTGTCAAAATGCAACCAATTTAGTCTTCCTTAGAAGCTAGCTCCCCAAGTGCTTGACTGTCTGTAAAGACTGTTTGATAACGAATGATCAAAGAGAGATCTTCTCACAGTCCTCTAGCCAGGGCGACATCAATTATGTCATATTTAAAGTTCATAGATGGCATTTGACTGCAGTTTATTAAACAAACAATGAGCCAAGGTCAAGTTCATTGTACTCACAGGAACTGAAAGGAACTCAAGCAATAAAGACAGAGTTGACAATCAGTGGCTGATAAATGGATAACATCTCACAGGGATAAGAGATGCTGCTATCCGCTCCAAGGTTTCTCAGTTTAACTTCCTGGCAATCTCATTCATTTCTTGGCAATTTGAAGGGGATATTTCTACGGGTATCTTTCTTGTAAGTAATTGTGTTTTTGTTTAATTTTATTCAATAAGATTGCACATGTTTACATGAACATAATGATTTTATTCATTCACCAGTTTCTACAGATCAAATGACTTCATACATGTATGGAATTTAATCTTGAGATGGCACAGCTATTTTCATTCTGCAAAGGTCCTTTGCAAAATCTTAAAGCCCATGGGAAGCTCATGAAAGGGCACCAAGGCCAAGACCAGGGTCTTGGAGGCCATGACCTCTGTGGCTTCTGTTTAATTCCATACTTCAAAAAAGAAAAAGGAAGTTGACACACTCCCTTAGCTGAATTGAAATACAGTGTATGTTTAATTAAAGCATTTTAAGTTGGCCGTTTGATTTTGTGTATCAGGCCTCATTTCCCTTGTGCATTGGTGCAAACTGGATGGTACCACCCCTTTAATGTTATTAGCTAAGCTTTTTTGTGCTAACAGCGTGCTATTGGAGTCGTAGACACATGCTTCAGTCTTTCCTGCCCTGACACCTTTCCTCCAGGAAGGAAGCGAGGCCAATTCAGCCTCCCGGTTTCACACACTTGAATGTCTTAAATTATTGATCAAAGCTGATCTCCACCATGCTACAGAATCATCTTGGTTTCAAAACAACCAGCTTTTTACCCCATCATTTACATTTTCCATACAACACAGTGCTCAGATGCAGCGCAACTTTCACTTGAAGCACCACTTACAAGGAAAAGGGAGTTGAACACCCTTCTGAATAATTCTATAAGATATTTAAATACATGCTAAAATATTGTCTTTTCTAAACACACACTGGAACAGTCTGCAGTCATCTTATTTTTCAGTTTAGGCGAAAGAAACTATTGATCTTGTTCTCAAGGTTGACACTACACAAAATGGGACCAGACTATTCTTTTCTTTCAGCCTCAATTTGGTGTTAATCTATTCAAAGGGGAGTAAAAAACAATGGCTGCCTCCAAGTAAGATCTACTGGCTAAAGGGCAGATCTGCTAAGGTGGCATTACAAATCTCAGCAAAATGTTCTACATTATGACTTTAAACAACCCAAAGCATAAGTAAACACAGGTCCCCATCTAATGTTGCAATTCAAATTCATATTTTCTTAAATAAACAAATTAAATAAAATAGGGGGAAAACAGTGGCCTTTGGATTTCATACGGAATTCACCAATTGTGTGCATACTCTTAATCCATCATAATCGAACAGAAGATTATATTTAAAATGTAATTTGTTTATGCCAATTAACTTTTTGGATTATAAGGTTCAATAAACTCAGATACAGCCCATCTCATTGCCAAGGCTAATCATGGGGTAGGAGGCAACAACAACTGTGCCAGTTTGTTCTGTATGCAGAAGTTGTGCTTAAATGCTTTAAATATTCAAAGCTTTTTTAACCCTAGCAAATTATTAAAATTCATACTTAGACGAGGTTTAACACAAGCTCGCTGATCCGATCATTTCAGAACCCTCACATGTGGCCAAACTATTCCCACGGGAGCTATATACTGCAGAGTCTATCTCCATTGCCATTTAACGCAAAGACGCATTTAGGGCGACACATGGTCAAATACATGGCAATTTATATGAGCAATGACAGAGAAAGTAAGTGAGGTGTTGGTAAGCAAAAGCACACACTTAATTTAAGCGAAGACCTAAAGTGCATTTGAAAACATTTTTTTTTGTTCCCAAGGTAGACATCATTGCCAAATGAGATTGGAGCGGGATGTAAGGAGTAAGGATACGTGTACATTAGATGGTACCTCCGGGATTCAAAATATAACTCAACAACCTTTACACGTGCATTACACTATTATCAAGTAAGTATCTCTACATCAGGAACACTTCAGAATTTATTCTTCTTCTTTTTTAAATTTTCTTGTAGGTCTTCCTTGTAAAGTGGGTTAAATATTTTGCTTTCAGGGGATTTAAATGCAGCTGAAATCGCGCAGACAGTTTGGATAGCCTTTCAGGTTGACTTGTTCCAAATTGATAATGATAATTGCATATTAATCACTCGTACACACCTTAACAAGTTTGAATATCAGAAGCCAAAATAGTTGAACCCTCCCCCCCCCCCAATTTTTATTACGGTCCACGGTTTGAATCCAACGTTAGATGGGGCCTGTTATAAGGACTGGGTTTTCAGTCCCTACTTTATTAGGTCACTCTTTCCCCCAACTCTTCTCGAGTTGGATTTACATCCTCAGCTAAAACTGAGCATTTCTTTAACGTTTCAATATACACAGTTGCTCTGCTTAACCCAAAAAGATAAATGAGAGCGTGAGAGAGCTGAGTCAGCAGTGTGTTGGATTAACCCCTTAGCTCTAACTTAAGCAGCTTGGGGTTGTAGTTTCATTATGATGATCAATCCAACGAGTTTACAGTGCTAGGGTCGATTTCACAAAGGGTTAGGACTAGTCTTAACTTAGGACTAGTCCTAGGAGATATACAAATTGCATGGTTAGTCCTAAACTAGGACTAGTCACTGGTCCTAACTCGAGATAAGACTGGTCCTAACTCTTTGTGAAATCCACTCCTGGTCACTTATGGTTCCATTACCAGACAGATTCAAATAAATAAAGTCAACTGTTTCAGGTGATTTCAATGCTCTCCATTAGTAACCTATTTTTGTTTCCTTTTCCAATAATTATTAATAAAAACGACTTCAGATGGTTAATATCAAGCTGCGATTAAAATAATTCAATCTGAAAATTAATAACCACTCCTTCTTCATGAACTTTTCTTCCACCGCGAAAATGTAATAGGATTGCTCCCAGAAAATCTGCTGTGAACACCCCCAAAGTCAACTGCCCTGGGGGAAAATGACACAGAAATAACGCTTGCAGTCTGCACCGAGAGGGAAATAGTAATGTAATAAATGCTGTTTTCTAGAATGATGAGCGGACTGAATGTTTAACAGTGCAAGAGACATTTGTGTTCAGCAGGGAAGTTAGGTTCATGTATAATCCAGGCATAGTCAAAGTGCACATGAACTCATCAGGGCTCTACCATGATCAGGGTTTGGTTCTGTTATTGTAGGAGTTGCTATCTACATAGAAACTAATCAACTACTTGAAGACCATCTATGGATGCATAAACTATTAGGGATTATATTGTCATTTCAAAAATTCTGGTGCCAGACGTCCTGGGTGAATCTGCATTTGAAGTTAAATGAGCAGCTATTCTTGGTGGAAGTAGGTTTGTGGTAATACCATGTGATAAATCACAGTAGTGGGGCTCTAAGAATCGGCCAGTTTGTACCAAATGTTTTGACAAGTATACTCTTGTTGTCACGTCCTCTGGTCAACTTAAAAACTCGTTCCCAGAGTCCCTATTGCTGGAACTCATCATAGACAATAAGAGATTTATTACATGGTGTAACTGCAAACCTACTCCACATTATCTGCATTTTCCTTCATAAAAATTTAAAAGGGGAAAAATGTGTAGAATTTTGGGAAAAATGGTTTGCAACAAAAAGCAACTTATTCAATACACTCAGATTTTCTTTTGTTTTTTAGACATGTTAAGAAAGTCTACTAAATGTTCTGTGTATATCACTGCAGCTTTTTCTTACCACATAGGCCTACATGTATTTCAAGAACCTCCTATCCAGTCTGCACATGCACATGAAAATTATTACGCACATAAATGGTAATTTTTATCAAATTGCTTGAAAGGGAAGAATGAAAAATGTTCACACGATGTTTTCAATTGGACAGATTGGATGTCTATCATTTTAATTAATAATTGAGATGCAATCTGGGGTGACTTTGCCGTCCAAAACATCCACACAAGAGGAATTTGCATTTATAATCAGTAGTCTGATCTGCCTGTGGTTTCATCCCACATGCAAATCACGCCTTGCTACCCCCCTCCATAGTAGCGAGCTAAGCAAAACAGCACCAACGTCAAGGGCTTGTAAACCCAACCCTGATAGAGGTGACAACGAGTGCCTTGAGAATCAAGTCCTTGAGTACTTCAACTGGACGGGAACGCAGTCAGAATTTCCAACACGTTCACACTGCCCAACTTGGAGACTTCTTTTATCATCATATTCATTGAGATACACTTTAGGATAGATCTATGTGCTTATATTATCTGGAGTTCATTGCAACTCAAGCAGGTCACTGTGCATGGTGTATCTCATGCAGGCAAGCGTTGGTTTAGAGAAGTGAACATATATTTCAAACATCTAGCTCAAGGGCATGTCTGATTGCTCACCATTGTATAACTTCATTGAAATAAGCCCTCAAAATATTAGAACATACAAAATATATGATTCTATCAACAAAGGACAGAGAGAAATCATTTATCAAAAATAATTGTTATGAAAATCTTTCCTTTCAGATGGGTAGATATTACCAGTGAGGTTACAAACATTGCCTTGTGTTAATACTTACGTCTGGGTAGGTTTTTACTGGAACAAACAGCTTTTCTGAGAGTGTAGTCGTCACGCCATTGGGGTCTGGAAGCATGAGGGGCTGTGTCTCAGGGGTGAAGTTGTACATACTCTTGCGTACTTTGTTTATTTCTGAACACAGAAAAAAAAGGAATGAGCGAAAATGAGTATTTATAAACAAAGTCTACTTTGCTTTCTTTGTTCAATTCAACCCCAGTCAGTTTCACGTATGGTTTATTATTGGCTTTAGTTTATAATGTCACTTTACTATGTAGGTTAATTCAATGCACTGATAACAGTAAAACAAAGAAATATTTGGAAAATATGATTACAGCAATTCATTGGAAAATCGTTGAGATGATTACAAAAATCCCACAGTACTTAAACACCGCCCTCTTGAGGTTACTTAAGTACCCACTTGAAATCCAATGATAAAAATCATTATGCTAATAACTGGAGTGATATCAATATTACTTTTCAAAGATACTTGTTAAAGGGTGTATAATCATATCAACATGAATAACCTTGATACAGATAATATAAAAACACTTCACTCAAACACACTGAGCACGAACTTAACACCAACCCAAAAGTGACACAACAAGTTGAATCAGAGGAGGGTAGCTGCGCCCCTTTTGACCCTGTATCAAACAACAAGCGTCATACCCAGACTCTGAGTGTTGGGTACAAGTACGTAATGTTAACAGTCAGTGTGACAGCATTTTGCTGTGTAGTGGCACAGGAACTCCAACGTTGTGGAGTGTTTGCACTCCATGTTTACTTTGCCCTTGTTTGGCAGTATGGCTATGTAGCCCGAAGTACAAAGTAAATACAATCAAAATTTACATAGCCTGGTAAAGAGGTTTAAAATTTCTGTTTATTCCAAATTTTGTCTCCTTGAATAGTATAAAGGGGGTTTCTCAAGGCAGTGTCAATACAATTTACCTCAAGCTGTTGCAGTGTCTGCTAATTTTATACAAATAATTTCTGTGCTGTACACAGATGAACAAGGTTTCAGTTGAGTCGCATCCGGCAAGAAATTTGTCATTGATCACAAACATTTATGCCTAGCACACACACCCCCATGACACTATTTTTTTGTATTCAAGCCTACAAAGTTACTCAAACTCAAACATTCCTAACTGACCGTTATTACCTCCATGCTCTATTACACACAAATTTGTACATGTTGTCTAAACATTGAAACCTTAGCCATTGGCATTCTTAAAAGCAAGTCTACACATCAGTGTTGCTACACATCCTCAACAAACAAACATCAAACAGACACTTTGCTTTAATATTTTCCGAGTCATGAAACCGAGTCACAAAGTGAAGTAGGTACATCCTTAGAACATTTTTAGTGATAGTTTTTGTCATCTAACAATAGATTCATAAATAGAACACACACACATTAATGAAAGATTGAATCCTTCACCAATTATGTTGTCGATAGCATGCCTTGAATCTTGATTCATATTAAGTATGTGTATTGACAGACAGCAGATGTTTACTGCCTTCAAAACAACTTACCCTTACATTTCTGTGGCAGTCATAAAACCATGCAATGGCAATTTCTGGTTTTTTTTATGTCTGTGTTAAAACATGCCCTATCTGTATGTTTTAAAGAGGAATCAATGATCTGGAACTCCAGTATTTTCCAGATGTGGCTTTAATTAAGCAGTTCTCTCCATATGAATTACCAGCAGAAAATCATATCAACAACATCAACTACACAAGTCTTGAATACTCGTTTCTTGAAAGTAAATGCCCAACAGAGGTATTTAGGCTACATTCAAACCGATCATTAATTTTGAACAAATCGTGAAAACAACAACGTCAAAATTATCTTATTTGAGTACAAATCTGATAGATTTGAAATCAATGTTGGTTTTGTACAATATCATCCATTCAAAGAAGCCCACTTGAAATGCATGTAGTAGTACTTCTGTGCAAGCAGACCTACATTACTGTACATCCATACCTGCGCTAGTTATTGACATTAATAACTTATCAAGCAGGCGATATTTACTCTATGAGATTAAACCCCAGTTATAAAATTGTATTTGAACAATGTGAGTCAACAGAGCATGGAAAACTATGATAAATGACGGAAGGCACCGTGACCAGAACACAAAATAGGGCTTGGAGATCTTGGGTTTGTAAACACGGTGGAAAGAGCACATGGTGTGTGTGTTCACCTTTCAGCAGGCATGGAAGAAAGAAAATAAGTGCTTCTGCTAAAAAACACTAGCATGGGGTTACAACAATATTGTTTTAATGTCCTGCCTAAAACATGTATGGGGGAGGGAGACTGTTCATATTGTATAATTTTGTGTGCATTATTCTGAAGTTGCTTTGGGATAATATTTGTATGATGTTGACTACTTGAGGATTAATGTGGACCTTAACTCTTGAGCTTAAAAAATAGAAATGTAAAACTACGCTTCTTTAAGTTTTTTTGTAGGTGCACTCAAAAGTGTTACACACCAAATGAAGAATCTACTAAGTGTCAACAGCATTCAGATCAATGGAATCTCAACGCTGTTGCGACCTTCATTTTGTGTGACAAGGAATACATTCCTAACACATAGACAGTGAATATTGAGCCTTGATTACATGTATGTCATAATTACTCGCAAGCAACTGGAATTATCCAGCAGTAATTATAAAGATTCTGAAGATACTCTCTATGTAGCCCGCTCACTTCCTACACCAACGTAATTATTACAACTGAAATGAAATGCATTTCTTAAATGACGTTTGGCCGCTGAGCTGTACAGTATGCCTACTGTCACACTTGCCTTCAATAGCCATGAATAATCTTTAAATATTCATAAGGCTAATTTTCTGCATCTAGCTCCTCACCGAGGTTGTCAGTGGCTTCCACAGTGGAATGAATGACTGCTGAATACAACACTGTCTGGTCGGTGTAAGGCTTAGACATTAATTAATTTAATCCAATTAAATGGGTAGTTCAAGATATATTTTGTGGGTTTCTTAATAAATTATCAAAACCTTAGTGTTTAAGTGTTTACATTTCAAAGAAATGAATGGATTGATGGAGCACAATTGTCTTTCTTCATTTAAAGTGTCTCTGGAACACAATAATAAGAACATTATTTTTGGAAAATTATCACTTCAAAATTTCTCTTGCATTGCCTAATTGTTTTCCACAAGTTGGGCTACACTTACGTTGTACATGTGTATGCATCAAACCAGAGTTGTTCAAAACAAAAGCACTTCAGTGTAACAAATATGTTTTAAAATTACTTTCATGACCAGTTTGTTAATGACTCTACCACATTATTACCTCTAGAAGGCCAAGACAAGAACCTATCAGACTACATTTTCTTGTGAAACCAAAAATCCTTCCAGCCAAATTAAGGACCAAACTCTATGCCCATATAAGGGCAAAAATTTCACAGCACAACTCCAACTGCACACCCAGTAACCATGTGATGTCTCAGAGAAAGGGTCTGTGCCCAGACAGTGGTGATAGACACACAACCCAGCTTGGCCCAGCTTGGCCCATCAAAACACACCTCCAGTCAGACTAATTCGGTTTATATTTAGTTGGCAAACTTAGCTCAGGAAATCTCACCCATTAACTCAGCCAATTTCAATCACCAATCCATTATAATTTAGAAACATAATCTGTACTGGGTAAGAGTGGGACCAAAGCTATTTGATGTGAGAGAACATGGAAAATTGGTAACGCTTTCTTAAAATGGTTGAATTTGATGCAATCACACACAAATGCGACACAATTTGGTTTTTCCTTTTAGTTTCTTAATTCTGTAATAAAGAGCCACAGTGAACCTTGATATTTGCTGATTAATCTTTTATGCTTAAGTCACAAGAAAATAAGTATCATTGAAGCCTTTTAATGTCACAATTTTTCTTACATAGACTTGAGCCCTAAGATTAATGCAACCCACGTGATTTGTAAAGTGTCGCGTAGAGATTTGTTAGAATTAAGCAACATAAACATACTATGATTCTGGAACCCATTATGGACATATCATGTACTCAATTCGAGAGGCTGGTAGGCATGTAAACATCTTCTGAGCTATGCTTAGGCCCCACGGGTTACCAACCATCTCTTACATGGAAACTCATAAAAATAGGGGCCCGTAGCCATCAGTAAAACCGCTACCTGAAATTATTTCAGTTCTTATTCTTTCAGAAAATCAAAATGCTGTTCAAGCACATGGTTGTGACAATCGTAAGCAGACTGTGTTCATTACGTAGGAAGACTTCCAGCAGGAATTGGCCGACATGTACATGTATAATAAGGGCAGGTGACAAAAAGCTCAATTTCAATGGGCAGATGACATACGACTAGAAGAGATTGATCATGCTTTGTCAGAATAGATGAGATTGGCTGAAACATCACAATGTCAAACTCATTTATTGCCTCAGAGCCTCTAAAGGTGGATTATTTATGTTCAGAAAAGCCATGAAGGTGAAGATAACTTACTACAACTTAATTTGTGCTGTCACCGTACATTCGGATGTATCTAGACTCTAGTGGTTTTATTGCAGTCCATGAACATATTCCATTAATTCTGCAATAAGACATTCTAACACCAAGTACATTAACATGATGATTCCTACATATATGATTGATCATCTGTTAATTCCACACATTGATTAGACAATCTCTCTTTAATTTAATATCTGTAATACTCCCGACAAGCAAAAAGATACATAAGCCTGTGCTTCAATCGACCTTAAATAATAGAGAAACGTTAATTACTGTGCAGAACCTTGCTGTCATCTTTCATAATAAATGTAGACAAGCTTGTATTGCAACTTATTGATTTGCTACACGCTCTACAATAAGTCTATCCATCCTCGTATACTATAATACTGGATTATTCCTCATTGGATTACAAGCTTCTTTGGTGCTTGACAAATAATTCCTCCTATTTTACTTGATCAAAATGAAGACCACTGATGGTGTTATTTCAAGACACTAATTTGTTATTGTTGGCGAGGTGAACAATTACATTATTTTAAATTGAAGGGATCATAATGATTACTTACGAAGGAGATGTTTTTATTTTTAGATCAAAAGGTTATTCAAATAGATATATATTGTCAGTCTCTGGATGCGTAGGTTCTCAAGAACATGCAACTCTCTGTCCTAGTTTTCTTAGAACCTTGAACACCTACGTATTATTACATTGAACTTTCACTTTCACAGACTGGTATGAGTTAATAGTGCACAACTCAATTTACTAAGACATGGTTTTAAACACAAACACAGACGCAATTACATGTATGCTTTAGTCTGAAGCAGTATGGCTACAACACACAGTATTTTAGTTAGAATAGCAGCAAATGCCAAACGTGCCAGCATGATGTATTCACTACATGTAACAAAACATAATAACAAACCCTTAGCTCAAGATATGAAAAATCGTTTATGGTATCCGTGTACAAACCGTTCACCTAAGAATAACAAAAAGTCATTGCTACATGTCTAACAGGATTCAAGGTCTGTTCCTTCAAACAATAACACAACTTCCTTTGGATTGGTACAGTGGGGCGGAAACGCATAATCATATCAAATGTGAGGGCCAGTGGGTCGAGTAGTTGAATGGTCATCGAGTATAACACCAGCAAAACAAAAACAGTCAATGACTGGCAATGAGCCCGTCAACATCATCGATTTCCAAGTGGATATTGAAAAAGACGGGTATGCTTTATATTGTTGATTTTGGAATCGGAGATTGTCATTCATTCAGTGTCAATTATGAACACTGTGCGCAGTGAACGGGCCCAGTGAATAAAACAACCAGCGATAAAATTTTGAATAAACATTGTGTTTCTTTAATAACACCCGTTGTGTGATTATTGTTTTGTATTGCTTTATTTTAAAATATCAGCTCTTTAATTTGTCAGAAAAAAATGTCTTCTGTGTATTCTAATGTTGAAGCAGATCACATTAATCCAAGCCAACCTTAAATCTCAACATTCCAACAGACCATTTTACTAGTTTTTCATAGTAAAAGCAAAATAACCTTTACACCACGCGGGCTACATAATACTATAGCTTGATCTGAGAGGCTTCAGTTATACAAAATCACAACTTTTTTGGAGTAAGCTGTAAGCCAATAGTTGTACTGGGTCCTCCATCTAAAGAAAACCTACTATCCAAAGTACTGTGCTTACTGCGTACAACGCCTCCAATACAAACTCATTGAACAACTTTTCTGGAAAAATCAATAACTGAAGATTATAGGATCAAAGTGGCTTGGCCTTATCAACCACTAATCAACCCCAGAATGAATAGAGAATAAGGAATTTCTTAAACTCAAACAAAACACGGATATTATTGTTGACGAAAGGATCTTTGCAATACTAACTTTTCAACGGCGTTTGGTGGCTCCACTGATGAAAAGCAGTGATAGTTGTGATGCAAAGCGGACCGAGAAAATCAATATTAATGTAAGAGCTCTTGAGATCTTTATCGACATGGCCAGGCGGCCGTCAAGCTGGGGTTAGCACTGGGTGGGCAAGTGCTGAAATGCAGAGAACATTTGTCGATTGATCCGCACTTTCTAAATACAAGTAATTAGTAGTAAGGGTTGATGCCATCTGGCTGATACGGTCTGATGGTATCATAATTATATGATGGAGAGATATCCCACTGGAATCTTCAGATAGTGTCCTCCATCACAAGAATCTGTAGTAACAGAAAACTCAGGCACACCAGCGGGACATAAGACAATTTGAATATAAATACAAACCCCTGTATACTTTGTAAGTTAATATAATAATAGTCGGTTTTTATAAAGTGTGTAAAACTTGCGACTCAAGATCCTATAGCGATAAAGTCCATATTTGTTCTTTCTTTTAAATTGCACTCTAAATTCATCAGCTATTCATCCTTAATATCAAGACAGGACCGTTTTTTAAATCGCAAATACTTGGTAGATATATCATGTTATTAATTTGCAGGACACACCAATACTACTTAAAAATGAAATCATAAAGAAGATGCCCATGCCATGAAAACAGCAAGCAGAAAGCCTGAGGGACTGTCTTACATACACTGTACTCGCATGTGGATAACTACCTGCCCTATATTCCACGCTCAAGATTTAATTTTCCCCTGCCTGCAACCCCGTGCTTGTTAGTCCATGTGCCGACGTCAATATAAAAATGCAGACCGCTCTGTTAATCTGCCTCAGTGCATAAAACCATGGTGATTTTAACCAAACCAGCAGAATTCTCATGTGAGCTGCATACATTGCAAGCTACAAAATATACCAATTGTAAATTAGAAACAAAATCAGAAATACTAGTTAGGAAAAACAAACACACCATAGCCATCAAACAAGACGAACAAACAAAAACCTTTCAGCAAATGCCAGGCCAGGTAGAATTGGCTGCCCACACTGTTTCTTCCTCCATGCACTGACCAACAAAGTACATTGTGCCAGTTAATGAAATCACTACTGTTTGGAAGTTGTATGCTCAGTGCTCTACAACTTTGCAGGTCGTGGATTTAATTCCAACCAAAGTTGTATCAAACATATTATTTTCTAATGAACCCTCAGAAAAGTCCAAATTTAAAGAAATGTAACTACACTAATACATGTAAGCTCAATATGGCTTGTCTGTAAGTAGAACATACTTTACAAACATGATAAATAAGTGTATGTAAGCCAATATAGCTATTACAGAAAATCGGCATCAATTGACTCTTTTACAATTTTAATTATGGTTCTGATTAACGTAGAAGAAAATATGCAACAGAAACAAAACACTGCCTCAAGAGATCCATTAAAATTTGAACAGCAATTAACTAGAGTATAACATCAAGGATGAGTAAATTAATTACAAGCACAAACATTCCAGCAAAAGCAATATGCAAAATGTAAATGACTGTTTTTTATAGCAGAAATTTAGCTTAAAAGATGAAAAGAAATGAATTAGGCTCCAAACAAAGGCTCCAAACTTGTTTGGATGATAACTAGAGGGAAGTCGGAACCTTCCCGTTAGAAAACAGCAACATCCTTTTTATTACTTTGCCTCATGTACTTTTACAGGAGAACTCAAAATGACCTTTAAAGAGCAGCATCACCCATCACAGTTTTCAGGACAAAATACCATGTCATTAGTAAAAAGGGACCAAGTATACAATTACATTTTACACACAAAAACAAATATTTTGCCACAAGTTCATTTGATCTGGATTTAGCATCATCTCAACTGGCCTTGGAATATTTTATTCATTTTGTTGACTCTTCATAAAATGTGTCAGACAAGAGTTAACAGAACAATCATTTCAAATTTCCAAACAAAATGTACTGCTTTATTTTTCTTGTAAAATGCAAATTGGGCAGTCTTGCGGAGTCAAGCAGACTAGGACTTCATTCAAATGGGCCCACTTCAGAAACTACCCACACTTAACATTTTCAAAACAGCCGTAATTTTCCCTATGACTGAGCCAGAGTTATTTAATCATATTACCCAATGATCACAGCTCCGTTGCTGATGCCACCATAAAAACGGCAATGTGGCAAACGAAGCTTCCAATTTCTAATCCCGCCATGTGTGTTACGGCAATCGACATCGTCCTTAAGGGAGTGATATTATCCAAAACCTTGCGCCTTCACATCAGGTCAGAATCTTAAGTAAAATGAAAAACTGACATGTAAATGAGATTAAGTTCAGCATTCATGAACATGCGGAATCATAAAAACTGAATATATTTCCAAAAGGACAGGGAGAGCTGTTTTCTCTGCATGAGTTCAAGTTTGCCGATTGACTGTACTTTATTACTCCGTCAAGGTAACAGGGTTTCGGCACCAGGCATAATTACAATGGATCAATGTCTATGAAATTGAGTCACAGTAAATTCATTTCCTCCACTGGGATCTAGAGAAGCTGTACCCAGCTGCAAGTTCTACGTGATCGCTTTCCCTTTACTTTCCCCAAGATATTTGAAAGTCATTTGGTCTTTTTCCCCATCGAAGCTCTTTAAGCAAATGAAACATATTTTGGTGGGACTGTACGGATAGACAGGGCAGAGGCTAACCTAATCTAAACCAGATGAAACATAGAATCAGATCTCTAAGTTCAGATACTCTACACTTCTTATATCAGTCAACTTCCTGGCCAGACAGAGATCTAGAGGGGTGGAGCTGTTTCATGAATCATGGATTTGAAGGATTTTCGCAAAGATCCTCTGCCCCTGGACTTCAACATGCGCCTCTTTGCATGGATTAACCAACACACCAATCAGTTGCTTGTACATGTTTTCGCTGTCTTTGTCATTCAGTATACATCCACGCTTCGTCATCTTAACATGTGCACTGCAATAATACAAGTCATTTTATTTGCCAATCAAAAGTGGGTGAGGTGTCACCTCAATTTTCTTATTAGGGATCACATTAGAAATTTATCTATTTATCTTTTGTCAGGTTTCATGAAGACCAGAGAAAAACAAGAGACTCTTATTCCAAGTTTTAGTAACGACCATGGCCCCTCCAATCCTACCAAGTGTCTTTAAATGGCTTTCTTGTAAATGATAGATGAGTGTTACAATTTGAATGTTACAAACATTTATTAACTAAATGTTGCCGAATTAATCCTCTCAATTATGAAGTCAGCTTCTGTGTACAGTAGCTCAATTTTGAAACAGACGTGAGCATGTAAATCAATTTCCCCAGCCTTTCTGATGACACATTGTTTAGCGTTGCAGACTTACACATGAAAATCCAATATTCATTACACCACGAAGCATATTGATCCTAGCTTAGGCCTATTTTTAGGAATACCAGCGATGTGTGCATAATGTAAACAGTGTGCTGCTAAGCGTTATGAAGTCACTCGCCCATATGTTCTTATTACCAGTACGTCAATATCATTATCACATCTGTTACAAATCTACTTACAATAAGTGTGTGGATGCCTTCATGTGCTTATTTGGTATCAACTTTTTCAAGAATCCAACGAGATTGCTTTGGAAGGGCCTGTCATCTTTTGTTTGTAACGATACTTAAAATACCAAGTTTGCTTGAATCAGGGCGGCAACCCCAATTAACAAATATTGAGAAAAGGGTTCCGCAGTATTATCCTGTATGCAGCCAATCATGTTTTTGCTCATCCAAGCAGTGTATGATTATCACATGATTCCTTTCCAAGTTTATTTAACCCCTCCCCTTCCTTTCAACCTATCCCACCCCTCAGGTATCTTAATGTAGTCCTTCCTCTTAATCAATTTCTTTTAGTACGACTATAAAGTTACTGCACCTGAGATATTCCATCAACTTTTTGACGAGCCATAAAAAACCATCGCAGCATTTTTCAATAATTCATTTACTTCACCAACTGCACTGCACTTCTTTCGAATTGGTACTTGAATTTCTGATACAATTTTGATGACTTGACCATCTTGACAGCATTTTGAAGGCAGGGGAATGAACGTATCTCTTTCAACAAAAAGTTGTGTTGAACTCAGACTTTTTATAGAGTAAGCGAGTGTTATGCTTGACTGAATGGTAAATTCAAAAGTCAGTTAAGAGATCTACCAAACATGTAGCTAAGATCAATTCTAATAATACAGTCTCACAAAATATTTATGACTGCTAACCTTTTGCAGCTATATCAAGCTTCAGATTCATGTGCAGCCTGGAGGCCGCAACCAACAAGACCTTGTGTGCTTTTAGCAATAAGCTTGTCTCAATTAATAATGCAGTTTACCAGAAATATATATACCTTTCTCTTTCAAATGTGGAAGAGATGACAGTTTCACAGAGAAGGTTTTGGTTGGCGGGTTCTGTTTCCTTCTCTGAGGTCAATAGTACCAGAGTAGGAAACCAAAAACACATTGATCTCTGCCCTAGGGGTGGTGGTGTACATATTGCATGCTAATTACACATGCACATTTTCAATATTTGTGAGTATCTGATACTAACCAGTGAAGCCAATCATTGAAAATGCTGACCCTGCTTTGGGTTTAGTAAGTGTAACTGATGACAAAAATATTAACCATCAGTTGCCAGTTACACCTTTACTAATTTATCCGTATTTTTTTTTTTACAAGAAACTCGATGTAAGATCAAATAAATTAACAATAAAAAACTCTTCACAATTAACCTTCATCAAGAAATTCTATGGTTTTACAGCAAGTTCCCCAATATTGCATTTATCATTTATTTTGCCTTTGAGATACAATATACAGGTAGGCCACTGTCCGATGTATTTAATCAAAGTTTGTGGCGAATAGAAAATCCATTTGAAATTGAATTTCCCTGTCTTCACAGAAAAATAAGGAAACAAATGAAGTTGAGTCTTTCCCCTATACCCCAATTGTTTCCAATGCATTTTTATTGAACATCAATGCTGAATTTGTTCACCATTCAGCATTCATGGCGCCAGATTTTACTGCAAGTCTTTGAGAATCTGTTTGGAGATAAAAACATTTTGATGAGTTTAAAGGGTACACCACTGCTGACATTGTGTATACATGCCTTTGATGTCAATACACAATGCACTTTCACATAAAACCCAGACACAAGCGTTTTGTGTTCACATTTCCTCTAACACTCACTCAACTGTACTTTCTAAATTCTAGAACTTAGAAGTCGGTCAAAACATATACCTTGAAGCTATTTTCTACCAAACTGGAATCGCCGTCGTTTACATTATTAGTATTTTTTTGGGGGGGCGGGGTGGGTTCTCAGACACAAAGTCAATTAGCTTTTTTGGGTGTGGCATATTAATCTCTAGCTTTCTCGCAGGATGCTTCATTTGAGGCATACCAATCACAACCTAACACAACAGCCCTCCCACACACCCCATTGCAAACCACTTCACTCCATGTTCACACAGTGCATCATGGATTTAAAATTCCAACACAGCAGTAGAACTAAGTCCTTGGTTCACAATGGCAGCCCAGTAGCCATGCCTTTACAAATCCATCACAGTGAATATCATTTGCAAGTCTAATTTTCAACACGCTAATCCTCCTTCCCTGGATTCAGAATGCACTGTGCATGGCCCTGGCTCTTTCCATTTCCCCTTAAAACCACAATTTAAAAAAAGCCCAACAATCAAAGGTGGGCTTTAAAAAAAAAAAAGTCTTTCAGCGTAGCTCTCCACAAGGGGTACCTATTTTCCACTGCACTGTTGAATGGCTGATGACATCGATTGTGTTGGGATTTTCAATGGGGAGAATGAAAAGATCAGAATACTTCATGGCAGTGGTATTGTTGGAGCTCATTAGGGCATACCAGGGGTGCAACTACTAAACAGGGCACAACTCCTGTTGGCAAGGCCAATGGGGCTGGGCTTAACCATTTTGACCGATACGTTCAACCAGTATTAATATACATTATGTATATTAGTAGAATGGTTCACAAGTGTGGTATCCAAGCAATGTGGCATATAGTAAATACTTCAACATTTGTTTGGTTTCAGTTTAGTTTCGAGACTAGTGGACAAAATAAACACATACACAGATTTGTTTTCCAGAGCGAGGAACAAGCTATTATAAGAGAAGATGAAACAACACTGGCACATGACAACTTTGCAACAAGCATATTTAAACTGTAAACCTTAGTTAGGATTCGCAAATAACATCAAAATAGTTCATCTTTGAACGAAAACAAAACATATTTGCTGATATCCCTCATAACGCAGCACCAAGTAGAAACTTTCAAAGTAAACTTCAAACAAGTCACCTGATACTGATATGGTGACAAACAAAAATGCAGCATAAAGTCTGGTCACAACCAAATTCTGTGTGTTCTGACCCTGGTCATATCATCATGGTCAGATGACGTTTGCCCTAAAAGAATTGCCTAAAGCAAAAACTCACAGATCTGTGCAGGAAACCACAATTATCTTCTACATTTCAAGATGATCTTGTGAATCCCAATCTGTACATGCCAAATTACACACCGCACTCCTTGCCTCTCTGGCTCAACGACATTGTCTACATTTCTTTAGAGTGAGTCTACTTTCATCACGATGTGCTTCTATTTCCAATTGGCAATTCAGTTCAGTGAACTGCCGATGCTGAGAGTCAGAGGGAAAAAGTACCTCTGATGTTAACATTATCCGGTGGGATTCCTCAAGAGGCCGGGTGGAAAGCGATTATGTTCCCTCCATTTATCAAGGAAATCCTAACAAGTAAATTCATCCGAAGAACAGATCTCTCTCAAGTCTTATGGCATGGCTGCTTTTTTGAGTTGCTTTGGCTGTTTACTTACACTAGTTCTACTTCTTTAACAATACCATTAGGTTAAACCTCCTGGGAGCTTTCAGAGAGTGCTCAACGAATCTTGTGGAAAATGTACAAAGTGAAGTATTTTTTCATCCATTTGCAACCTTGACCAAGCCATTGTTTATTGGAATAAAAATTTGTTAGATTGAGAGAATTTTTAAAGGTCAAATCTGCCACTTCATTCTAGAGAGTTTTAAATAAAGTCATGCACAGAATAATGAAGTTTTGAAGGCCTACTATGTAGACCTATTGCCTATGCAGTGGTAGGCCTACTAAACTTATTTACATTTAAAAAACTGTTTACAAAATGCTCATCCAAATATTAATTATGCAACGCTTTACTGTGATTCATTTCAACCTTTTTTAAAACCACCGAAAAACAATACCGCCAACTGACTACTTCCTGGTCTAATGTAAATTCTATTAGGATCAGTAAGTTTGAACTCCTTGAGATTGGAACCTTTCACCACAAAGTATGGTGTTTCAGTAACAAAAAGCAGCTACAGAGGTTGAGCTTTAAAGGTGTCATTCCAAGTCTATGGTGTTGTCTTTCGATAGGAAGTGGGCTTGCCACAGCACATGTCATTTCACAGGAAATCCAAAAGAGGAGCAGACAAAACTAGCAGGCAAAGGATCTCAGATAATGTTGGGAAATGGAGATTGCAATGGATGCAGGTGTACAGGATATGGGAGCGAGTCCTTCACTTCATTCATGCTTGAATCCAACAGGATTGACTTCACTTTTGGGAGCTACTGATGGGGTTCAAATTTTGAGCAACAAGCCATGTGGATCTTTAACACAAATTCAAACCATCCATGGGTTGTACAGTTTGCCATTGGTTGTAAAAAAGCAAATATCATGATCAAACCAAATGTCATTCAAACTTGAACATGCACTAACCTATGATGTACAAGCCCACAGGTTTAATAGCATGATTATACATCACATCTAATTATTGGGGAAACTATTTCGTGGCTGCAAATGTAGTAATCGTTTTAATCACTTTTTTTACCCCATATTTTTTTTAAAGTTTTGCTGGTATTTATTATGACAGATGTTGGGTTTATGACCAATGACATGCGGTGTGCATGCATGTAAAATGATTTTTATTAACCAATACGGGTACAGTATTATATAAAACAATAAAATGCATGAAGTTAATAGTTTTCTTGTCCTAAACTAAACAAATGACCTAAGTGTTATTAATGTAAAATTATGTATGGGCCTACACACATGTACGAGAGAAAATTACTCTGCTGTTGAACACAGTCTCTAGTGGCTTTCACTATGTATTGTGGCTGCTTAGTGCTTACCCACTTATTTCGGTCAGCAACTTATTTTAACCATGGAGGTGGAACACTCAAGAGTTTCCGCTAAGTTGCCCCATGACTCTACATGTACATGCAGGTTCATTGTAAAATTGGCAAATAAACCAATAACCAGTGTTATTTGAGTATTGTCGCCCTATGTAGGACCAAGTAGGAAGTGAACTTGCTAGGTTATTAATATTGACAAATTGATACTATCTGTTAGTTTAAAATAAAGTTCAAGTAGGTTGACTCTGACAGGATCTAAGACTCTAGGTGAGGCAGACAGGCAAACCCATAGAAAGCTTCTAAAAATAAGAAGCTTCCTTATCTTAAGGAAGGTGCCAAATTAATCGACAAGGTAGACAAGGTGCCCCAGTTACTTTATTTACACAGCAACACTACAAATCCTTAAGTGCGTTTCTTCAAGGGATGTGAAAACATATTTCTGCTTCTTAACCCGTCATAACCAACACTGTGTGTAAAATTTTACCTACAATTTTGTTTTTCATATAAACACAGCTAGAAACAGGTGGTATAATTTATCTTGAACAGACTGAAACTAATTTGCTCATAAGCATTACTATGCAAATTTTGTTCAACAATGGGTGAACTCATGATTGTTCCTTTTGTATTCCCTGACAACAAGAAGCCCATTCAGACTTCAAGATGACCTACCACAGATCTTGAGGTTTCTATCTTCAAATGATGCTATGTGGCGGTGGTGGCTGCAAAGAGATTTCAATGTCTGGGATTGAGTCTGCCAGGAAGCATGCCCTCAAGATACCCATCTCTTACACAGATTGATTCTTGCCTGTCTCATTGGAAGACTCTATCTTGACAAACACATTCCTCCCCACTTCATATTTTAAAGGACATCACCCAATAGATCTTATCACGATTCATAGTCCCAGATAACCAAGATTCATTCTATTGCCATTCAGTTTCCAGCAATTTTTCATTAACAAGGAAATTGTGAGTTGCGGTCCACAGAACAGACAAATAACAAAGTCTCCACATCAAGGCTCTTAAAAATCCTTCTTGAAAAAGGAAATTTGTACTGGTTCATGTGCCTCTTCGGCTTTCAGGCTAAAATATTCACAGGAAACAATACTGTACACAGTACACTGGATTTAGTCTTGTAATAATCTGTATAAAATGTACAGACTTAGAGCACTTTAACTTATATTCCTGAAGCAACTACATCAGTGCAATTTTAATGTGATGGTTTTAATTTACTTATAAAGATTTAACTTACACACCTCTGATGTTCACATCATAATTTAGTGTTGCTATGGATAGGATACTTCATTTATGTTGCATACCTCTTTAACGATCAAAATCTCTTTTGAAAAGATAAAACTCTGTGGAATGCAAAAGTGGGTTGATAATAGGGACTTCAAAAATCATGCAAATAAAAGATCCCAAGGATATTTCCTAAGTGAAATGTCACCTTGTACAAGAGAATTCAAAAGCTGTGGACATTTCACAATTGAGTAGATATTGAGGCCGTTAGTTCATGTAAATATCAGGTTACTCAACTCAGTGTAATGAAGAAGTGACATAAATAATAGGAATTGTTTGTCTGTCATGTTTTGGCTTAGACACATGTACAACAACGACTAGGGGTCTTGTTAGGTTAGATGCTGAATATAATTCATCAAGGATAATAAAACCTAGTGATGCAAAGCTAACTCAAATCAATTCTCTGTCAATGTCATCATATCCTAACTGCATGTTCTGCATGTGGTAAGTTAACCAGAAATGTCTTATATTTCAATAAGTCTTTACTACAGGAGTCCTCACATCACAATCATAGACTGTACACATGTAGTATTATAGAACATGTATCAGTGCAACCATGTTTTCTTTTACCTCATTGGTACATGAGCTAGTTAAACAAGTGAGTAAACACAGCATAACTCCATGTCCACAAAATGGCTCTGAGTCTTACAAGCTCATACAAGCTTCCAGAGACTGGACTAAAAGGAAGAGGTCAAGATTTGAATTCAAGGGCAGGGGTCATGATAAATTGACCTTCTGGCCAAGAAGCTGCGTCAGCACATTCCCCGATGCTACTTATGTGAAGCTTGTGCCTGTATAATCAATCAACAGTCAGCTCAGTGCACAACATGTACATATCCTGTGATATGAATAACTGAAGTCTGTGGGACTCCACTAAGAAATATCTTTCAAAATGGCTGCTAGCCAAGATTCCCAAATACCACATGCATACTCTACATGCAATCAATGAGCCAGGAATCTTTCTGTCATGGATGCTACAACTGCTCAGTGCTGCCGGCTTATTAATTTAAATCAGACCGATCAGACCGACTCACAATTAGTTCCATCTGTTTGGGAGAGAACTGTGTAATAAATGATGGATTATACAAACGAATACCACTGAGAATGGGAATTCTTTAAAAACACACGGTAAAGTTTCTGTAACCAGTGTAAGTTCTGGCATAAGTCAATCCTTTAAGAGAAAATCAGCTCTTTTGCCCTTGAAATAAAAGTAGTAATGTACTGTAAAACATATTAAAGGAAACTTTCAGCCTTGATGTAAAAAAAAAAACTATTTAGTTTGATTCTTTTGAAGGTTTTCTCCCATTGAATTACATAACTAAACAGCAAGAATGGGTACCTCTTCCATCTTTTTAGGTACGTTGTACTTGTACCACTAACTTCAGTACTTGTTTTATTTAAGCAAAGTTGTATTCCATTGATTGCCCACGCAAATGAGATGATAATTTCCCGAGACTTCTATCTTTTTTAGCATGATTAAAAATTAAGCTCTGAAAAGAGCTATTCATAAATACTTCATTCCTGCTCTCTAAAAATCAATGGAGCAGAACATTGACCACAATGAATATAAATCTCTATAAATTATCAGCAACGATTGCATTCATGAAGTACAAACCATAACTCTAAAGGAAATTCTTGTACAGGCTCTTGGCCATCCATGACATTTTTGTTTTTCAGATGGACATATTTTTTATTAAGAGAAAGTATTTGACTATTTAAAATAAAGCACTTCAAATAATGTATTACCGTGTGGAGTGTACAATGCATAGGGCCTACTGAACATACTGAAAAACAGCACAAATATTTCAGCAAGTTTATGTTGTACCATGTTGTACACAGGTATACACTGTATATACAGTGTATATTATGGGTAAAAAAACTTGTTTGTAAAAAAACAGTCAGCCATTCCTAATTTCACCAAATTCAACTTCAAGTGAAGATACTATCCATACTTAAATACGACAATTTTTATTATAAGTTAATTGTCACTGACAATATAAGGCACAATTTTTTTCAAATTGATCCTTTTTCTTCACCGGTTATGTTTGCATCCGTTTGTCATTCTAATCATGTTCTATCCATAAAATGATTGGAAACGCTGCAGTAGACATTGCTTACTATCTCCAGTGTATCTTCAATCCAGTTCTTGACTTCAAATCCCCAGAGTTGTGTATGCTTTCAGGCTTCCACTTCAACACAATTAAAAAACAAAATTTTTCCCAAATTGCAACATTATTGTTAGGAACTGTCCCTTTGAATTTGTACTGAACGACTCTGAATTTGGAAAATATGAAAGGCCAGTCAATTCTTAAATTATAGAGGGGTTTGTTTTCAAAGGCAAATGTGACAACTAGTGCAGAATGAGGACAAAACATTATCCACCTTTTTTACCAAAAGGCACTTGAAGTTGAAGGATTTTTTTTTTGTACAATTTATTTAATGCATTGTGTAATCTATTCAAGGGTTTTTGTATTGTTATTTTCTTTACTGTTAATGTGAAAACTTAGAACTTGAGAGTCGTCAAATTAAATTTGTTTTGAATTTGAAAGCAGTAGTCTACCACGCAATCAATTCTATATAACCCATAAAGTGACTCAAGCAGACATTTTTCTTTAAGTTTAATAGTACTATCTGAACAAGTCAAAGGTCTTTTATTTAATTAATTAATTAATTAATCAATCAAGCAGACATTTCTCTTTAAGTTTAATAGTACTATCTGAACAAGTCAAGGTCTTTTATTTTATTAATTCATCATTTGAAGTTTCTAACCACCAGCATAATTATATCAACAATCATTTCGAAAACTCATGAACTGTTAATAATTTCAGCAACATTTTGTATGTAAAACAGCCTACTTTACCCAGGTATAGGCTCATATAAGTTTCTTTCATGTTTCAAAGGGATTTTTTCTGATCATCTTTCAAGTTTTTTTAATCTGCTTTCAGTGGAATTACCCACGCTCAGGAGGTCCTGCAAGGTTTCTATACATGTAATCCTAACTTGGGAATATAAAGTGCAGCCATATGCAGCCCAATTATAATGTTTCAGAGTGGCATACATTTAGAAGTACTGCCCATAGTAAACAGGATGCAACAAATAACAGGAGGAAGATTACAAGTTACAAGTAATCAGGAAATCACAGCTAAACAAGGTGTTGAAGAACCTGTACTGAATATTTAAATCTGATGAGAAAAAAAATGCATAACCACCAAGTAATTGTAATGTACCAAACCAGACCAGGAAAAATGAAGTTTCAATCCTATTGTTTTCAAAACAGTCACAGATTATTGTTGTCATGTAAACTTCTGTGAAAGCAAGGCACATTGTGCACAACAGTTTTCGTTCAAAGAAAACAACTTAATATCAGGTAGTGATTTTTTTGAAGATGATCATCTTGGCAATTGTACACAAATTTACCTGTAGTAAGCATGCTATTTAGATAATTTACTTATCAATAATGATGTAACAAAAGAATGTACAACCCCTCTGAACAAAATACACTTACTATGATTATGATCCTGCCTTATCACATTTCTGATATTTGGGGAAATAACAATCTCTCTAAAAAATAAGGCTTTGGTAGTATTTATACAAAATTAGTTACGACTCTAAAATTGTGTAAATATGCACGCCAGGACTTCGTTGTTGTAGTATACAAATAATATGCAATCTTTTTTTTCACATTTGACATAACTTATTATATTAACAATAACTTTCTGACTTTCTGACTTGTTTTGTGTTGGACTTTCTTGTATTTTTTCACATTAGAAGGCGGACGACCATTTCAGATATATAATAATAGTCAATAACATGATGGAGATTATAGTTTCCCCAATTACCAACACCTTGGTCATGTTGGTTTACAAAAAATTCATTACTTAACAAGCCAGTGGCATTTGTCAATACTGTGTCCCAGCTAACCAATTTGGGGTCCAACCTATTCTAGAGCAGATTCACTGACCGTGCAAAACTGTGATTCACAGACATCCTATTCCTAGCAAACTTCCTGCCCACACACATTCTTTCACACACAGCTCCATTTTCACCTTGTGTGTGAAAGGCCTACATAAAGTAGCCATAAAGCAAAGTACAGTGTGTGTACATGTATGTGTGTGCGGTCAAAGGACACACACAGCCGGCCCATCACAAACAAGACGACTGGTTCGGTCCAACTCCAAACATCTACATCATAAAACTCACAAAACACACTTTCTGGAACGCATGTCAAAACCAATTATGAACGAGTGGGACCATACATAACATCAATCGAACACAACCGCTCATAGGATAAGTAAAAAACACACACATTTCCAAATACACCACGTTCAAAAATACAAACTTTAAATTCCAGCAGTGCACGAACTCCAAGTAAAACACAAGAGATGGCGTTCAATGATAAAAACTTTCTTTAAAACATTTAAGCCTTGCACTATGTTTGAATTCAGTAACTTACCTTCGTCAATTATTCTCTCTACGTGCATGAACATGTTCGGTACTAAAACCAGTGACTTCTTGTCGTTGATCAGTTGCGCTAAATAATCTGAATTGTTGGTTGTCGGTGGGTGCTGTTTTTCTGTTGAAGGGTCCGCCATAATCTTGGATATGTTGGACGAGTGTGTTACGGGAAGTTGCATTGGTGGGCTCACCACTTGCGGTGCCTGGTGGAGAAAAACGCCCGGCAACCCCGCAGCACTGATTGGAATCGAGTTAGACATAGAGTGTGGTGACTGTACGGGTACTGGCAATGGCACACTGTTCGTTCCTGGTGGAATAACTGAACTACACGAATCATTCGGCATAAGAACGGACATTTTTATGCAGCGAGCTACGTTTAAAATACAACTTCGGTGCTGCTGACTTGTTCACAAGATATCGACTTATTGCTGCACGCAATACACAGTATACACGCTATAACACACACCGTACCACGCCGCACGTATTTCGTCGACCAAACAACATTCAGTCTTTCCCAAGCTGAAGAAAATACGCCCAAAGATAGCCCAACAGTTTCGTTGCGAACAATGGCATACCAAGTGAGATGTGGCCCAATTAGGCTACTAAAGTCTGCAATACTGCTACTAAACCATTACATAAATAGGGGGTAATGCTTTATAATAAAATTTGCCAACTAATTCCGGATGTTATATAATCTACAGTGAAGCCCTTTTCTTAACATTTCTTATTTATTTTAATCGTTCAACATATTATATATAATAAATATATATTTATTTGAACAAAAATTATGTTGTATTACATTACGTACTAAAACTTTTCCAATCAGATTTTCCTTCTTACCTCCCCAAAAGTTGACAAATGGAACAATCCACGTCGACCACGTTGCGCATGCCGCATGAGTTACAAATTTAATGTAAAACTTTTTGGTATTTAAGTAACCATTGTTTTTAAAAGCACATACAAGTAAAACTTATTAATCGTTTGTAGCTTTTTGTAATAAAAAAGTCTTTTTCAACAAAACCCGAGTAAGATATATTTAATTAACAATTATGAGGAAAAAACACATTGGAAAATGGCTAAATTGCCGAATTATTGTATTTATTTTTCTGAGTATGTTCAAAAGTGTTCAGAAGTTTTGTCATCCAAACTTCGAGAAAAAAATCAATTATTTGTTTATTAGTCGATATACATGTTAAACTACCATCCATCCATGATCCAACCATGATCCAACTACCCAGCTCTATAATCCATCAGAAGCTTCATTGGCAGAAGTTGACAAGTCGGGTTTGGAAATCTTCCACTCTTTAGATAACAAAGCCGCATTGTATTTTTAGTAACGGCTGATGCTGCCAAACACCCCAGGGGTCGTGGGTGGGTGAAGGGAATAATACGAGGGGGTTTGGTTTCTAAGAGACACCCTGGCCAACTTGTTCATCCTGAAGATTGATTCCAAGACGCCTGTGTAACAAGTAAATAATAACCATGGAGGAAGAAAACAATCTTTGGGATGCAAAACAAACAATAGTCCATGATGAGGTTTCTGTCCGAAGGGTGTGTCACACAAACCAATTCTCTGGGGCTATTAAACCACGAAAGAAACGACGGTGTTTGGAGACATGCCCCATTCGAACGTGAAATGTTTGTTCAAAACCTTCTGAAACCTTAGCAGTGGCTCCCATCCTAAAAAAAGGCGTACAGACACTCAGGTTATTGATTCTACGTTTTCTAAGTTATAGTTGCTGGTAAAGTTGATCGATCGATTTAATGTCAAATACTAGCCACCACCATCCGGTTTTTTTTTATGAAGTAACTGCAAAGTAAACGTATACTTTGACATTACAAAATCGTTTCCGAATTGTGCAATACTTTATTTCATTTTAGGTTGAATAAATTACTAGCTGATCAATGGGTGGTGGTTATGATAAAATTGACCTTATTTGGGACAGAACTAAAAGAGATATGTAAATTGAAAATTCACCCTTTTAATGCAGACAGTAGTGCAGAAAAGCAAACATAGTACAAGATCAAAACAGCAATAAACTAACTTCAACAATGTCGACCGTACACTGATTTTTGTAATGCGTAGTTCAGAGTGAATCAAATGCACACAAAACGTTTTTCCAAAACGATTTTTAATCACGAGAGGGGGCTATTTAAATTTTGAGGACAAACGAATCAAAGACCAAAGGCAAATAATAAATAAAGTTTTACATTTTGTCACAAGAGGGGGCTGTTTAAGTTATTAACGGACGTCTTTTCCACCACGCGTCACCGCCGGTGTCGCATGCAATTATGTCCTCTATGCAATACTATCCGGAGGAATGTCCGCATTGCATATGCAATAATGTCAGCAGGACGGTTTTGCATATGCAATCGTGTCTGCTAGGACACTGCTGCATAATGCAGTTGTGTCCGCCCGGACACATTTGCATATGCAGTTGTGTCCGCCCCGTGCAAAACCGTCCTTGCAGTAAATTAATACGCCCTTGGTCGACGGAACACATTTGCCTTTTTTTTTACAAGCTAACTTCTACCTCCATGCTAATTAAGTGCATGTCATGAATGACATGGGAAATGTTCGGCCGTTGGGTATTCGCTGTAATCATAAAATACGTGAATATTCATATGCTGCATGCATTATGTAGGTTCAGTGCATGCACGCTCGCATACGCGCGCACATACATGTACAGTCATGTACATGTCCACTGGACGGTTTTTGTATAGCCCCGTAAATGATTGCATATGCAAAAGTGCCCAGAGCGTACAGTATTGCATGGCGGACACAATTGCATCTGACACCGGCCGCGGGGTGCACCAAAATAATCACCCAATGCTAATGATAAACATTCAAAAGTACTTTAAAAAAATTATTGAAAGTCTCTCATCTTCTTACAAAGCAATCCAATATATTTCCAGAGTTTTCTTTTCAATTTTTGGTAGGTCAGTTGCTTGGAATTGTTGCTGATCACCTCAGAAAAAACCCACATATTGTGCTTTTCCCTAAACGGACTTGCAGCCAGCTTCAAGTGGCACTCCTTCAATTCTCAAGCAAAAATATATGACAAACATTAAGCCTAAATGTATCAGATCACTTCAAAATTTTAGTAACAGAGCCCTAGGTGTGTTAAATTGCCATAATATCACAATCTATTGGTTGCATGTCCCTAAAACAGTAAAAAGATGTTTGGGCCTACAACTTATGATTATAAGTTTCACTGGAGGAGTGATTCATTTCCCAACAATCTAGTTTCTTGAGTGCATTAAATCAAACATTAATTTGTTCTTGATCACCAATCTTATTTATGGTTAACTTAAACATACTTGCGCAAGTAAAATCACTAGCACTGCTGCTTCACTTTTTTATTAGCAACTTTGCCATTAACTTTTCAAAGGTGTGACAAACTTTTTCAAAGATAAAAAAAATGTACTTTTCCTCTAAAAATAAAAAAAATTAAAACATTTTCTTAATAAGCAAAACAAGTTTGTTACACTACAATGTCTTCTTTTAATAACTGTTAGACAATTACAGCTTGCATTTTTATTTGCATATCATTTTTAAATCAATCTTTCTGACCATCTCATAGGCCTATTTCTGAAACAAAGGAGTGATAAATTCCTTACAAATTGCAAGAAAATGAGAACAGTTCCTGCCTCAAGTAAAAATAGTCACATATAAGGCACAGCAACAAATCAAGAATCAATACAGGATGTAGACCGACTTATGTTTTGATGTATTTTCTTTGGTAATGAAATAGAATGTACCTTCATTCAACACTATGCCTGAATAAAAAACAAGTTGGAGTTATAAAAAAAGCGGGTACCAGGGTTTTCTGAAATATTGATAACTTACTTTGATTTTGAGTGCAGTACCAGACATTACAGTGGCTATCATTACATTGAACATTAGTAGTAGAAATCTTGTTTTCTGATACCAGTGGGCAATGTAACACAAGTGCCTGTAACATTGCCTCGATGCTGATTGAATATTAATACACTATACCATAAGTGTATACCTGTACTGGGATATTTGAATATCTTAAAACATTTTTAAAAAGCTACATGAACATCTACTAAGATTTGAAAATTAACAATACACTGATGTTCCGGTATGAGCTACGTGACCTTTTTCATGATTGTGATGCATTCACTAATAAATTAAAGTAGACAATAACTTTAAGGATGACAACTGGCCAATCACAGCATGATGACATCACAAAAGTTCATTAAGCAGCCAATCAAATTATGCCTCTGAGTCACCGCTCTTTCCGTTTAATGATTCACTCGCTGCTTTGTGCCAACTCTCCTTCTCCTCCTCTGTGAGTTCTTCAGGCCCAGTGGCTGTATGTAACGCTGGCCGCTCTTCACTTTCTGAGTTCATACCTGGTTCATCTTTGAACAGATTATAGCGACTGTTACTTGCAGCTTCTCGCGTTGGTAGAAGACTATAGACTACAATTCCAACTAGTATCACAGAAAATGATGCCAGGTAGAGTGCATTGAACTGTTGAAATAGAATACATTTAAGATATTAGCAGGGAATTGAGAAGGCCTTTTCTAATTTTGTATGAAGCCATCGGAGAAAATAATTTGAATGTACAAAAATGTAGGTGTATTATTCAATCTCCACCTGGGTCACAACAACTACCGGTACATCATCAATCCAAGTTTACATATAATGGAACGGTCAAGAATTGAAGTTTGGAAAGAGCGAGTCTGATTTTCTGTCATAAAACACGTTGAGGTCAGTAATCAATCTATTATGGTAGGTGATAAAACATGTGTTAAGCCAAAATGCCTCTGTGTTTGTCTGACAAATATGGTGCAACAAATTGTTCCATTTGGCTCCTGGTAGAACTGCAACATCAACAATGAACTCTACTTTCCCCTTATTTTGAGCATGTACAGAAAAATGAGGTTACACCTATTAGTTCTTTGACACAATAGTAATCACTTGGTCATTTCATTGTAATGAGACCAGGTGTGGCTAGAGTAAAGTTTTGGTTGGAATTGATAGTATAAACATTGTGAGAAACAGCTCCCTGAAAGCACACAAAGTTGTGCAACAAGGGTGTTTTTTCTTTGATTAGTCTCTTGCAACTTTGATGGCCAATTGAGCCCAAATTTTTATAGGTTTGTTATTTCATGCATATGTTGCGATACACCAAGTGAGAATACTGGTCTTTGACAATTACCAAGGGTGTCCAGTGCCTTTAAAGCAATCCCTTCAAAGTTACGAAGTTGAACTAACTATAGAAGATTCAAACTTCAGAACTACTCACTGTGTACTTGAATACGAAGATGCTGATGATGAGTGAATAGACGTCTGCTGTGAGGATGGAGAGGTTGACTGTGAGGGCACTACTCCACTTAATGACGAGTGGGAAGAGAGAGTAGAGACAGAAGAGGCAGATTGCAAAGGCCAGGAAGAGTAGGACGACTTCATATCTCCAGACTAGGGCTGTCAGCTCACCCCTCTCCAAAATAATCCTTGATAAGTAAAAAATATATAATCAGTTGTTGAACCCGACAGAATAGGCAGTTGTATGTTAGTGTGTAGCATATCCTCCAATATTCATCTCCTATGTCATTCTACACCAAATTGTTTGACCTTGGATGCCTGACCCCGTGACAAGTAATAGCTCTTTAGGCCTCCTTGCCACAGTCCTTCTTAATCCTTTAATTTGGCAATGTGATATAGAGGGATTATAGAAGGATTTGGGACTGTAAGTTATTATGCAAACATTTTGAAGACCACGTTTTGTAAAGCTCTGTTCTTAAATGTGAGACTGATTCATGTAGCACCTTCCAAACCAAACAGGAAAATAAAGGTTTTCTGATAAAGGTGTGGATAACAAACTTCATCCATAACATGTGTGACTGGGTAACCTTTAACTTGTTTTGGTCACCTGTTACAATCTTACTAACTTTGTCAATTTTTGGTTCATGCTTTTCACTAGTTTACACATTCATTATGTAGAAACTGGGAGCGGAAATCCTTAACAAATGGCGTCACTACTATACTAACCTACAAAGGCACTTATAAAGCGCTCTTACAAAAAATGTACCACAGTGCTTTACACAAAAAGAAAAGTAGCAAAAACAAGATAAACATACAACCAGGTTAAGAGTAATATAAATAGGTTATGAGAGCTTTTCTGAAGGCTGATCATGAAGATCAAATTTCAAACTTCAAAAGAAGATTGGGGTTCACATATTATTTTCCTTAAGAACTCACAGCTGAATTCCACTGATGAAAGTTCCAAACAGTCCAAGCATTCCAAGGAATTCCACCCTGGAGAAATGTCTCACAGCATACTCTTCAGCTACATTGGAGAATCCATAAAGAGATGCTCCTGCAAGACATAGTGCATCACCTAGAGCCTTCTGTGGTTTATCTAAACAAAACAACATGTTCAAGTTCAATAAAAACATTGTACCTTTTACTTTTATGCAAGGTTTAACCCTTCTTGCAAAAGATTCAGTACAGTATGGGCTATATTTTGCTTTTGAACGCCTATAAAGGTGCAGTAACAGTAATGCTATAATTCTTATGTTTTTTATATTTTGAACTAGGTATGAACCAAAAGTTTATCTTCCCTAAATCTTCACCAAAGAGTCAGACAAACTACTTGCCGTGCAACACTGTGACCACCAATACACCTTTCTTAATATTTATGTACAATGCTCATCCAAAAAGAGGCGATGGGCGCAGCCACTGCAAGTGGCAGGGACGTGCGCCCATAGCCTCATTTTGGGCAAGAATTATGATGTCATGCATAAATATTAAGAGAAGCATATAGCAACACTGAGCATTTGAGTGGCTTTATATACATGTGTAAACAAACCTTCCTCTGGTGTGTCTTTCATGCTGTCAGCCCATACCATAAGAGGGACTCCAATAACACAGATGACAACTCCAAGGATGTGGTTTTTACCAAAACGTACTCTCAGTACCAAGAAAGACAGAATCAACACAACTGGGATTGTGATGCAATCAAGCAACTGTGAGAGAAAGAGAGGAAAGAAATATATAAAAATAAAGTGGAATTCCATTTGTTAGTGTTCAATAGTGTTGGAGCCACAGCAGGCAATGCTGGGCGTCCTGCAAAGCAAAAACTAACAAATTTCGCCCATCATTGGGCAAAATACACTGTGCTACCAAGCACAGATTTACCCCAGATTGCACTTCAGCAAAGATGGCCCAAAATTTAAACATGAATGATTTTGTTGATCTGCTCACCCTTGGTGGTTAAGAGCCACCACTAAAACTAGTTTAGCTACAACACTGGTGTTCACTATTAAGATTACAGTTTTTATAATGCTTCTAAACTTTCATTTGTTACAGGGATGAAGGCAATTTCAGGGGCTGCTTAAATGATCTTAAAGTTGATTGCATGTTGTAGTCATTTCACATTTTTAAAGCAACTTTGGCAACTCTAGTCCATGATGACTGGGTCTGAAGTGCACGATGTAGTTATTGCCTGGATTGATAACCGGAACCAATGATTTAATTTTTGACCCCTACGGATGTGTACTAACTCAAATGTATTGAGTCTTTCCCTGGGGGAATTTGACTTACTTCAGTACAAATCAGTAGCCTAAGTAGTAATCAATTGGAAAACAAACAACACTATCCATGAGAATTATCCATACCTGGATACTAGTCAGCGTAGTGAAGTGATAGGCCTTGACTATAAGATAATTAGCCTCCACATCCACAAAAGCAACTATGATGTACTTCCACCATCGAGCTTTGAAGACTTCAAAGAGGTTGTCCTGGGGGTTTCTCCTGCAGGCCAATATGACGCAGTATACAACAGCCAGGAGGAGGTAGTTCAGGAAGGATTGTGCAGTAGGAGCACTGACTTGGTATTTATCAAAGAGAAGCTGACTAGTGATGGCTGTTCCACAAATGAGAAGAGACAACAGTTGTCCACCGATGAGTATCTTAAGGAAGTTTCTGTTGAGAGAAAATCAGAGAGGTAAAGATGCAAAGAACCAAACACACAAGAGACAGAATAAAACCTTCCAAAATGATAACATAACAACCCCATACACATTTGTCAGGCAAACTTTGTATACAGCTGAAAAGCCGAGTCGAATACTTTGGAATTGAAAACCATGAAAAAATCATACAAAATGTAACTTGATTGTATAATATAGTACACCTGTAGATTAGAGTTGTCAACTTTCATGCATAAAAACATGAACCATATTCATTATCAGTGACCAGCATTAAAACCAGAACTTTCAAGCATTATTATAAATACATTCCTTGTTTTGTATGATTAGCCTTCAACTGTGCATAACTTTGTGTAGTTGCGATAATTGTAACCTGACGATCAATATTTATAAACATCAAAATTCCCGATAAACCATCCGGAGGGTGGAGGGTTACGATTATCGCAACTTAAACTAAAGGAACAGTACAGAATTGGTTTTTGCTAGCAAAACAGTTGCTGGGAGTGTCGTCTGCACTTTATGTAAACCACCTATACATTAGCTCACAAACCTGTAGAAGTTTGAGATCGATCGGCCATCTGGGTCACGAGAGAACAGTGAAAAACCGATTACAAATTTTGCATTTGATCAATGCCAAAATAAAAATGAATAAAACGCCCACTGAGCGATAAACTCCAAACGCGAAATTAGATTATACATTTTCTCATCAAATATGACATTTCAGACAGAAATATTTCAAGGGATATTTTTTACTATCATCATCATTAGACTGTGTAAGATTTATGTATCTGTGATCTTCATGATTTTTGTTTTCTTACCAATTCTGTAACGTTCCTTTAATTCTGTGTCAACGAAAACGATACCACAGAACTTAGACTAAATTCTGTGTTAGTTCATCTCTTTTTAATTCTTGTTCTCAGCTTTGTTTCTTGATTTAATGCTACAACTGGTGGCGAGGTGGGGAAATTATCCATAAACTCAACTGTAATCTTCTTAATCTTAGTTATGAAATAAACAATTTCACTTGACACTGAACAGACTATAATAATTGACATCCGACCTTGGCAACTTGCTAATTAAACTTTTTGAAGTCAATTTCTTCAAATGCACCCATCCATGAGGATCATGCAGATCATGCAGCTTACCACAAAAAAGGACGTTTTAAATTTACGTTTCCAGACACTTCTAAAATACATTTTAAAAAAATGTAATGAATGCAAACGACTTAACTTACGTAGTAAAAAGACGGCCAATTAAAATGCCTAAATGAGAAAGAAAACGGGAACAAATGCCCTGAGACGACGTCCCACGTGCGTTCACTTCGTTTTCCATCTTGAAGATTTACCGTATAATAAAATAATAAAACCATTCCACACACATGTATCAAACGCACACTTCCGTTGATTGGTCTATGCGGCACTATCGTCAACAAATACACCAATCACACTTCATCTTACATAAAAAATAAGAACATGAATATTCATTACAAATTGTAAATAAGGTAGCTGACCTCCGGAAGTAAATTGCGGCCATTTTTAAATCACGGATCATGAGATAGGGTTAAACGCTTGGAAACGGCGTTTCTCGTGTAAATTTTCTTCCAAATTTCGGACAATTATGGTGATTGTGTAATTAATATGTCCACTCCAGCTGAAGAATTAGTTGGCTTGCCGCCTGAAGTTATATGGGAGTACCAGTTTCGTCTGATTCTTGTGGGAGATTCGACAGTAGGAAAGTCTTCATTACTACGCCGATTTTGTGACGGTAAATTTGTTGAGGTGTCTGACCCGACGGTTGGGGTTGATTTCTTCGCCCGGCTTATTGAAGTGGCGCCAGGCAGGAGAGTTAAGCTGCAGCTTTGGGATACAGCCGGCCAAGAACGGTTTAGGTATAATGCTAGATTACACGTAAAATCGTACAAATTATGTTTAAAAAGGAAGAGTGTTTGTTTGTTTAAATTTATATTTGTTTTTTGCTGTTGATGATGCCTGTTTTTGTTTATGTTTTGGGTTGAGTACTATCATTCAAGTATCATCAAATCGTACTAAAGAAGTCTGTATAGTGTACAAGATATGCTAAAAATAGAAGATCAGTGCCAAGATTGAAAGGATTTGAATTTGATTGGAGACTCATTGGAGTACTAAACCTGATGAATCTCAGATAAATGTTAGAATTCACTAATTAATAATAATGATCATGATGCGCACTTACAAAAACAAGTGGGAGGTTGTATGGTGATCGGTGGTCGTAACCCTCGATCCTTAATGTTGAGCAACTATGTACAATGTATGTCCAAGCTTTATATTTACTCCTGTTTATTGATTCTGTTTTGATTCTGTTTTTCAGGTCCATTACAACTTCCTACTATCGAAACTCTGTGGGTGTTCTCTTAGTGTATGACATTTCTAATCGACGAAGCTTTGAAAATCTTCAAGAATGGCTTCTGGAGGCAAAGGAGAATGTCACCAATCCAAAAAGCACAACGTACATGGTGATTGGTCATAAATCAGATCTGGACGATAAGAGGGAAGTTTACAAGGAGGAAGGAGAGAAATTTGCGGCTGCTTATAATATGAAGTTTATTGAGACGTCGGCTAAGGCGTGTATTAATGTAGAGGCTGCATTCTCAGTCATGGCTAAGGAGATTTATGTCAAACTCAAAGAAGGAGATTTGGAAATTCAAGATGGGTGGGATGGAATTAAAGGAGGGTTTTCTGCACCACGGGAGACGCTAAGATTGGAAGAACCAAGACAGGAGAAAAGGCCATGCTGTGCATGATGATGGTGAATAGTAGTATTAAATGTACCCTCACCCAAAGGGATATAACCCAGAGAAGGCTGTGTATTTCATAAACCTAAACCAGTAAACTGCCTAATTGCTTCCAAGTTGAATGTTGATTGAAATCTTACTGTATGCTAAAGATTTGCAATTTACGTAAATTAAAGTAAAAAACAAAACTTGATGCATTGGGTCTCCATTTGTCATCTGTAAAGGTGAAATAAAATATACCAAAATATGTATCAAGAACACAACTATTTGATCCAAAGAATCAGTGTAAGGCCAAGTTTGCATTGCAAATTGGAAACATGGTTACAGTTTGGCATGAGTAGTGACACTGTGCAGACATCGTGTGTGTGCACATTGACTGTGGATGGACAAAGCTTTACTGGGTTGTATTTCTTTTCAATGTACATGTATCAGCAGATAGGTTTTCACTTTCTACATCAGGCCCTGCACGATTGGTGAAATTGAACATAATTAAGAAAGGGGCTTTGTGTGAAAGGGATGGGGATCGTACTCTCTAACTGCTTGATAGTGCTACCTCGACCCTCACTCGAATGTTTTCAAACAAAATACAAATAGATCGCCAAATAATATAAAGTACCAAGTTTTAGAAAATGTTTGACCGTCCAGTTTACTATAAGAAATTATTCTTGACACATGGACAAAACCTGAGACGCAAAATAAGAGCCATATATTGAGGAGGTGGGTGTGGCGTTTACGAAAATGGGGAGACATTATCTGTGGCTGGTACAAATACTAAACAAGTAATGTTTGTGATGCTAGTGAAGTATGCAGTATGTATCTTTAGTAAGTATATTGAATTATGTGGACCCCAAATTATCCAGTATTCGCCATCAATATCAATTGTGTGTAAATATCAAAGTTAGAACAATGTAATTTGCCAACTGGTATGTAATGCAAAGTATTGTATGTAGAAATATCGGAAGCAATGTGTTGCTAGAATAACAAAGATTTAAATCCATTTACATTTTAAAATGTTTTTAAATCTATTTTCATAACCAAAATGCATCAATGATTCGAGCACAGCACATACTTTTTCAATTGAACGATTTTATTAATATTTTATTTGGAGTTATAAAAACTTGTCAATTTTTTCAGTTTACTAGATCACAGTGGCAATGAATTTTGAACGTGTAATTTAATGGATTTGTGTTTGTTTGTTTAGATGATCTTCCTGTCAAGGGAACTCGACAAACTCCCACACAGGAATATAAATACCAAGCTGGCAACAGCCAATCTCTCTGATCTCATACAAACATTGGGTTACCATCTATGATTATAAATTACACAAATCAAGAAATTGTGATTCAATAACTATCGACAATACTTATTCGAGTCATTGTGAAATCAACAGTATGGATTCGAACCCACAACCTTGATAACAAGTCCTAGTTTTTATTTGCACCTGTCAGCCTTTACCATTTTTTTCAAAATACCGCTGCTACATGTAGTTACAGGATTTGAACTTGTGACTCTTCACTGCCAGGCACGCTTGGTGATCTAGTTGCTGAGACATCTGCTCTTTGACAAAGGGTCGAACCTAACCCAAGTAGTCTGTGAATTGTTTCTCAAATGACTAAGACTAGGATAAGCACCAAGTTTGAAGAGTAAAATCAAAATTATACAACTTCTTTTTCTTTTCTTCTTTGCCAAGACTCTGGTCGGCAGCAGCTGACAAAATAAAAATGTAAACTCTTAAAATATTGAAATTTCACTGCGATCAAACAATGCCTGGGGAGCATAATCAGAAATGTGACCGTGGCATAGTCTCTTGATATTTTATGCAAAACTATTTTGACTTTAGGCTTACCCGAAGTTATAAAGCTTTGTGTATGTACCTAGGGCTTTCAATTATCAATGGGGGTGGGTGGGAGTCAGTTTTAGTTAGTTTGCATGTGAACAGTCCATGAAGGAATGAAAGTGTCAACTGCAGTGGAAACTTTCTATAGAAATGATGGGCAAGGCACCATTCTTGTATGAAGGAGGCCACTGTTTGTGCTAGAATGGCTCTTGCAGTAGAGAGCAGTAAGAGCTATGAAGTCGGCATCAGAGCCCAAATTGGGCTTTAAATGGATAGCCAAGGCATCCACATTGCAATTTCTTTTACATTGGTGCTTAAATTTGGAGCTACAGTAGAGTCCCAAAAAGACAATATGGAAACACCCCTTTAATTATATAACACTATGGACACAATGTCACTATGTGTATGGTGTCAAAAAGGACCCCTGGAGAAACCACAGGGCTCAAAATTCCCACTGTCCAAAGTCCAGTTATGTGGGCACTGGGCATAGAGTATTATATAGCTCTATGGCACTGGGCCAGTAATCCAACAACCAAACAAGTCAAGCTGTATTCTAGAATTTTTTTTAAAAACTTATCTTTTGAATTTACTTAAAATTATTCTTAAGCTTTTCAATTCCATACCTCACCTTAAAAGTTCATCAAATACTGAACACATTTACGAGGAGGTAATCATTACTGTAAAAAAACATTTAGGGGTTGATTTCACAAAGAGTTAAGACTAGTCTTATCTCGAGTTAGGACAGTTACCCTTTCTAACTTAGGACTAGCCATACTTTTTCAATATATCCTAGGACCTGTCCAAACCTAACTCTTTGTGAAATCGACCCCTGGTTACCGGTTGGGTAAGGATTTCCTTGAAATTCATGAACGGGACATCAAATAAATACAAACATGTGTGCAAGCAGCTAACCATACCTGAAATCCTTGCAAAACATTTAGTGTGTTTTTGAATAGCTTGCCCAATAAGAATAGTCTGCATCTATGCAATTAATTTCGCTTCTGATATTCAAATAAGGTTTTAAACAACGAAGATGAAGTGCTAGTTAGTCAAGCGAAAATAATCGTTGCTGACATTATTTAATTCAAGTTGCTAAACATTCCAAAAGAAAAGTGTGTTGGAGGGTTGGAGAGAATCCTCTGGTTGTAAAGAGAGAAGAAACTTTTTATGCTTGTTTAGTTAAATGTGACATAAATTGTTGAAAGGGTTGACACAAACATCGGAACATCATAAAAATTAGCCGGAAAGTGATTCCAAAGTGAAATGTAATTTGTTTGCAAAGCAAAAAATAGTTAATGGCCTGACGTTTCTTGCAGACTCTGCTAGGGTCGAAACATCAGGACATTTACTATTTTTTGCATACCCGAGGTAGTTTTTGGTCGGTGAGCAGTTTGTAAGGAAAAAGACAACCGGCTCCAGACTGGGCTGGGATACAAACTTTATTCATGGGGTGGAATTTTCATGGGGTATGTATTCCAATCTGACCAAGGCTGTGCCAGTCCGTCAATAGTTATTTCTTAGTGAATTGGTTAAATTTATCTTCCTTTGTGGCATGGATCTTATCTTCCAGTATAAATAACACAGTCCGTCAAAATCAGTTGCTACTGTATGCTTTGATGTTTAACTAGGCAACTACATTGTAGTCAGTAATATAGATTGAAGATGGAGATTCATGTATTTATCTTGAGAATGATAGTCATTTGTCAGTGCAAATCATCTCGGGGGGATGTATAACATTAGAAAAGGCATCGATTGAACATTGCGTGGTTGGTGAAACACCATCCTTTTTGGTGCTTTACAAAAAGCTACACACATTGACCCCTTGCATTTGACGTAACATGCTCATAAATTTCTTCATTGGAGTCAAAAAGCGCCCTCACTGGTGTTGAAGGAGGCAAATAATTATTGGACGATAGCTATTCTTTGTGCATGAAATTGTAGCATTTCGCGTTATGCAAGGGGTCTATTGCTGTTGATCTATGCTTGTCTGGAATTCATACCAAACAGTTGTTAGTCCATTATGTAGAGTATTTGTATGATGTAGAATTGAATGAATTGGAATGGATGTACTCATCTGACAACTAATGATGTATCTTCCCTTATTGTTCATATGTGGCATGCACAATGCATGCAGGTAGATATGTGTAGAAAGTAGACTTAAGGTTATCGTGTGGTAACTTAGTGTAGAACATGAGAGTGAACATCAAAGCTTCACCTACCCACCAGTCGGGGAATTGGTGACGCTTGCTTCCAATTATTATAAACAAGTGTATTTGTTTCAGTAAACCCAGCTCATGAGAGATTTTGTATAATTTGTTGACAGTTTTTACATTGAAATCAAATTTCATCAGAGCTGGTCACACAATATCAAGACTTGGGTTTAATATGAACAAATACTTGTCTCTCTGCCAAAATTATCATCTCATATTGAGTATCTTTTAGAGAAGTTGGACAAGTTGCGGCAAATTTCATGGAACTTGATGGAAAGTACAAAGGAAAAACCCCACAAATTTTTATATATACTGTTATGGTTTGTATTAGAACTTATTTACAGCTATCGTATGACCATTATACTCTAAATGATTTAAAATCATACTGCTTTGGGTCAATATTAAGCTTGGGCGATATCGCTTTATTTTATTCACGATATATCGCCGACAATATATCGCGATATTCGATATAATCGCGATTAATTAAATTTGACATTATCAGTCTTCAAACTCCAAGTGAAAGTTGTAGAAGAGACAGTCATAGCATAAGAGAGGTGTTCTAATGACCTATTCTTCTAATTTAACTCCAAACCTATGGGGTGCAAGATGTCTCAGCTAGCAAATACATCGCGATATTTAATCGATATCGCGATATATCGATTAAAACCAAATCCATATTTCGATTAAAACCAAATCCATCCGATATTTGGAAATCGTTTCCAAATTAATATCGCGATATTCGATAATATCGTGATATCGCCCAAGCTTAGTCAATATACTTGTTTTATAGATCGGCAGGGCTAAAGAACTTAATAACCACAGGATATTATGTTTAGTCTTACTTAATATACTATTATTTAATTTACAGAGACAACTTTACTACACAAAGTATGTCATAATTACAGCAGGGCTGCAATAACAGTAAAGCGAAATCAATTATGAATATTTAAACAAAATCTGGTGAAAGTACTCCAGTGCTTTCTTTGAACAAAAATTCATGAAAATGAACTCCTATCATTTTAAGAATAAAGTTTAAAGTCACCTGGAAGTGGTATTTTTTCAAAATAAAGCTTTTGTCACTAATATATGTGTTTTGATGAGTGGAATGTGATTAAACAGTTAACTAAGGTTTTAAAAGATCAGTTCTTATGTTATTTACAAATTTAAGAGTAGACCCCGACCCGAGAGGGTCCTGTTCGTGACGTCAATCGAGGCAGACTTTGCCTGTAATACGTAGAGTAAACACAATTGCAAAGTACATATACGGAGCAAATCGTGAGTTTGTACGTTTCAAAATGCCGACCAGGTGTATTGCTGCTGAATGCAGAAAAACACTTTTTGAAATATACCAACTCACGACTTGGACATACATGTACTTTGCACGTGTGTTTACTATACGCATTGCAGGCAAAGTCTGCCTCGATTGACGTCACAAAAGGGGTAGGCGGAGTCAGCCCCCAATTAACTTTATATATTTTTTAAACATATAAATCGTGACAAACAATTACAAAAAAAATTGTTTTATTGTTCGTAAGCATATACTCTTATGTTTGAAAGAAAAAAAATTATATTTCCAGGTGACTTTAACTGTCTTCATGCATGCAAATTGTGACAGAGGGCTTGGTCTGTGCATAGGTTTCTCTGAGCATAGAAAACTTGATGCACTTTCATCCTAAAATCTGGCAAAACCTTTTCCTTCCATTGATGCAGTGGTGTAATTAGAAATTTTGATATGGGGGGGGGGGGATTCCGCCCCTCGTGTTGGGCATGTCACTGCATGGATGGACAGCAGTGTATAGTATACACATAATGAATGTTTATGAGTGCAATGGTGCAAATATGTTCATGAGTTGAAAGATGGAATGTTCTATTCAACGAGGCGGAGCCGAGTTGAATGGAACATTCCAGCTTTCAACGAATGAACATATTCGCACCATTGCACGAATGAAAAACATTCATTATTTGTTTTATATAACATCCAAGTAGATCTTTGTCATTTTGATTGAAAGATACAACTTTCAAAACAAACAAAGCGTAGTCCTCCAATTTTTAATAGTAGAAGACGAATGCTAGTAATTTTACTAATATGCCTTGCTGCGTTACCGAAGACAACGCGCACGCAGTGATGTTCTTACTCAGCTTTTTCGTTCCATCCGAAAAGTACCATTGCACGCTGGCAGCGTGCAATGGTACTTTTCGGATGGAACGAAAAAGCACGGTGAGTGACTCAGCGTGCAATGGTACTTTTATTTGCTATCACGTGACGGACAATCCCCCAATCAAATGGCAAGGATCTGCTTGGGTGTTATATAAAAACTAATATTGTGTTTTACATGTAGGCATCAAGAAAGTGCTAATTGCTGTTCAATTTGTAATCCTAATAATAGTCCGATGATGTGGAATACACTTACTGTACATCACAGTGTAGTCATTGTGAATTGATCTGTTATATGTGGATATTTACATGTGATATTTATTTCATTCCAGTAAATTATGTATATAATTATACATGTATATATTCAGAAATAAATGTTCGTTATTATAGGAGCAAACAGTCATCACCAGATTTTGTGATTTCTTTGATGTTATGATTTTGGTTCAATAAACTATGCCCCCCCCCCCCCAATTGTATTTTTGCACAAGCCCAAAATGACTAAATACTACAACAAAAACGCCCAACAAACATTGTTTCAGGAACCTATTAAATTGACCCATACTTTAGACTTTTTAAAGTTCTACAAAGGTAGCAACTTTTAGTATGGCTCAACTTCTTGAGAAAAAAAATTGAACAAAAATTCATCCTCCTCTTTGGTAGTAATTACCAGGATGATCAACTGGTGTGTTTGTTTTTTGGCCTTATTTCCCCCTAGATATGTTTCTCTATAATAGAAAATATAATAAATATGGCCTACCTTGCTTATAAAAAAAGGAAGATAACAATAACTTTATTTATTATTATCTTCTTCATGGAAGGTACATTCCATGCAGCAAGCTGATCATGGAGCCTCTTAGCAAACACAAAATAACACATGACAAAACAACCTATGACACTGAATTGTTCAGTTTGCACACTCTTGCAAAAGATAAGATTTGGTTTGGTGTTGAAATTGAGGTGTGTGTGTGTGCCTCCTAGGGCTCAAACACTGGACTTCAGGCTCAAGGCCAGTGATTTTAGCATCGGGCCAGTAAAATCACAACTGGGCAAGTTTGGATTGTGTTTTTCAATTGAATAATGATACTTCAATTACTTTGTAATGTCTTTATCACATAAGAGACCATTCATTTGTGTAATCAACCAATACGCCCAGACACGCCTAATTGTTGCTTTTTTGACACAATTTGATTATGTAAAAGTGTCAACAACAACAAATGTATGAATTTTTGTTGTGTTTTAGGAAAACATTTTAAAATTTCAATTTAGGACATGACCTCTACTTTTAGCTTTTTGGCTGGGTGTAAGTAAAGGTCAGATCTTTCAGGCATTGTTGCAGCCACGCATTTTGGTACAAGGTGTTTTTGGCCACCATGACCAACACACTTTGATTCCCATTCATAAATAACTTTTCGGTCAAATAACATCAACACTTTTTGGTCAAAAAGTAAAATAAACGCAAAAATTATAATTGTTCGATTTTCTTTCAACACCACACCCCTCCATCTCTGCTATGAAATGGGGAAAAGTTTAGCTAGCAGACGACACTGTCACTGACGACGACAGGAAAAAAGGCGCGAGATTCAACATTGTCACTTCTCCACCTCAATAATTGCTCACAATAATTATTGAAAAACCATAATTCTGATTTAGGAAGGAAATTGTTAGTTTACCTCTTTGCCGTCACCTTGAAAAGTGCTTTCAAAACTAATTACATGCTGCGGGCGCCAGTGTCGGAAGGCTTGTCGTCGTCTGCTGCTGCAGGCGTATGTGTTCAAAATAACGGCGGTCATAAATACCGCCCTCTAAAACGGTGGGCTTATATACCGCCCTCATGCGTTAGAAAGATAATAAAATGACGTCATGAATTGTCTGCGCGCGCATTTAGGCTGTGTCCGAAACGACGACTTCGGCTACAGCTACGTCTAGATCAGCGCGTCTACCAGTGTTGCGCGATCTAGCCGTAGCTGTAGCCGAAGTCGCCGTTTCGGACACGGCCTTAAGGATCACTTTTCTGCGCGCAATGCATGCTGGGTTGTGTCAAAGGTCAAATCTTCACACACGCGTAGGTGCAAACGAAAGAGGGCGCTATTTATCGGCACCGTTAGGAAAACTAAACAACTCATAGCGTAAGCGGGCGCCATTTAACAACACCGTAAAAAAGTAAATCAACAGGCCAAAACAAAACATAGAAGAATTGCTTCATAAAAGTGCCCAGATCATACAAAATGACGGCAAGATTGATCTTGCAAAGTGATTGGGAGGAATCACTATGGTAAGTAAACGTGTTTGTTTGTTAGTCTCAGCTCAGACAGTGAGTAGTTCAAATGTATCAGGAGAGGTCCTGTTTTCGAGGTGTCCCTAAGTAAAAGTAAAATCGTGGCATATCTTTTATTTTACCTCTCTGTGCGCGATGTAAACCGTCCCTAGCCCCCCCTAGAGTAGATAAAAATTGTGTGGTTTTATTTTCCAAGCAAAGAGTCTCCTCTCCCTTGACCAAAATTTAGAAACACGTAAGGCTCCACTGGTTAATTGCACTTGTAAATGCAAAAAGTTTGGTATTTTAGGCATTTCTACAAGGTTAAAAAATATGTCATAATGTCGAGGCCATATAAAAATATTTGCCCACCGAATAAGTTTCATCAAACACTTTTTCAATATTCACAATTCATGATGATCAAATCATGTGACTGAAATAAAAATCAGATTTGAAAGCCAGTAATTATTTAGTATTTTTTTTATTTTTTTTATTTTTTGCAAGTTACCATGGGATGGTAATTTTTAAAATTTTATAAAAAATATTTTGAATAAAATGAAGACAACTGCTGGCTATAGAGTCATACACAGAGTCTCAAAGAACACTTGTTGTCACTGCAGATGTTTCTTCCATGTATGGCTTCACTGGGAAACCATACTTTCTTGTTTGCCGTGAAAACAGGAAAAACTCAAAACAAATGGGGCTAGTTGAAGTCATCGAAGATCAGTGTGTGGTGTGAACATTTCAATGTCCATCAAGTTTTAATATATGTTTGCATACTTCATATTAACAAATGAAGATAATTAGGGGCCTAAGGCATCGGTTGATATATGGCATTATTATTTTTTTCCCAAATCAAAGAAAAAGGCATAATAACATGAAAACTGGTAAGAGGAGGATATAACTTTGTGCAACTTGCAAAGTCGATCAACGACCATAGTTAACAAAAATTTGACTAACTCTAATCGAACCCGCGTAAGTCAACGATAGTTGAACCAGTCTAGTCGACTTTTCGCGACTATCTATTGAGGCTGTAGTGTAAGGTTGGTCGTATCTTTGGGTACCAGTATGTGGAGGGGGGTGGTGGTGTAATCTGTTATAGACGTAGAATAAGCAAACACACCACACCGTTGTTTCGAGATACTCAAGTTTATTGAAACTGAAAATAGTGAGCGGTGCACAGCAACGACAAGGGAGGCAACGTGGGAGCGAGTCAATTAACAAACAAAACAATTAGGGAAAAGAAAAGAAAAGAGAAACAATAATAAGTACATGATATACAATACTTGACCGTAAGCCCTAATAAATCTTAGAAAACATAACTAGACAGAGTCTGGGTGCATGATAGATTATAAGACCAATTGTTTAGTCAAGCAGCCTATTAGTTTACTTTACTCTCTGTGTTACCTTAGAATTGACAGAAATAGTAAAGGAGTCCTTCAAATTACCAGTTTACAATCACCAATTAATCACAGTGAGATAAAAGCAATGATGGTGAATCAATCACTTGTTATCACAATGGCATGTTCTCTAATTTATTAAATATTATAGAGAAATCAACCAATTTATTAAAACCTATTTATTTACTTTGGGACAGCAGATTTGTCCTACAGAAATAGCACTGACAGCTCTGTTTTACCAAACGAAAATTAACAAGATAAGATAAAAATGCATACAAAGTACATGTACTGTATTTTCATACCATAAAGAAACACATACAATACATGCAATTTATACCAAGTCTTTTATCCTATGACCCATGCACATTACGTTATGTTTACGCTCCTAGAACACGAGAGGGCCTACTATCATTATTTTCACGACTTACAGAAAACATTATTACAAAAACAGCGATTTTACCCAGTTTTATCCCCCTGTTTCACATGTCACTAACTCAGAAAATGCCAGAGTCCCTTATGTCTGGGACCATTTATTATTAGTAAAAGAACATTTGATAAAAGTACAAAATAATCTTACCTGAAAATAGTGAGCGGTGCACAGCAACGACAAGGGAGGCAACGTGGGAGCGAGTGACACTATCCACGCTGTCAACCCTTGAGGGCGCTGGTCACCGCTACCGCTTGCCATCGCTAAACTCCGCTCAATATTATGACGCACCTGACTTGGTCCCACAAGTAGGAATTTGTCATATATCACAGTACAGTGTGCTGCAGGCAGAGCTAGAGAGGACCAGTTATTCTTAAAATAGCTAAAAAGAAGTGAATATGGACTTTTTATGTGTTCACGGCATAGATTAGAGCTATGGTTCACGATCATCTTTGTCACATACGGTCGCTAGAGAAGTAGAAAACGTCTAAAGTCGTTCGCACTTTTATTGCAGGGTGCATGCGCTTCGTACGTCACGAACTAACCAGCACTAGTTGACGATTGTACCCTGATCGAACTTGCTCTTTGGTTCTAGTGTGTAGTTTAGATTATTGACTTTAGCCAAGGCAGTATTTGTCACACACAGAGTCACTAGACTGCCTTTGTGGCCGTCGGGAGGAGGGTAATCTCAACTACAGTCCATTCATTATGTGGGAACATTAACCATCAGCAAACAGCACCAGAGTCGAACAGTGCACAGAATAAAAAATAAAAAAAGTAAGGTGTTAAACTGAAATTAGGTTGACTGGCTACTCAGCTAGCTTGAGTCACTCAGAGTAAACAAGAACCTAAATAAAAAATATACAAGAAAGTTTTGATACAACGAAATCCGCACTCTTCCCACTTTATTTGACCACACATACCCCCCCCCCCCCCCCCCCCCCCGTTCAATGAAAGTGTCCAGTTACGCCATTGAATAATTGCAAAGTGGTATTGCATAAGATATGATGTTCATTTTCATATTTTTTGTTTTAGGCGCAGTGAAGGCCAAGCTTGGGTGATGTGCAAAACACCGGGTAAGTTTTGGAATTTTGGAGATGTAACAAAGTTTTGGGTTTTCATATTTAAGGTAGGTTTTTTTTACACCAATGCACTGCTAAACTGGTAAGCCCCCTCCTACAAAGTTTTATTCTAATATAAGTTGTTTTTAAAAAGAAAGAATGATGAAATATTTCTGTTATATCTTTGCCAGGTGAGAATAGCATCCAAGGTGAGCTGAAGTCTCATGGACTTGACAATAAAGGAATCCCTCAAATCGTGGCTTCAGAAGGATTCAGAGTCCTAGATGTTACCAAGGTAACATATAACTCCGATTTTGAAAGAATTACACTGGTTACCCGTAAGCAGTAGAGTTAAGTATAAACTTCTGCTTTTTGTGTATAAATCACTCACCAACAATGCCCCTGCATATATTGATGATCTACTCAAACCATACAATCCTCCTCGCAAACTCCGGTCTTACAATTCTAGTCTCCTTATTGAGCCCATATCCAATCATTCATGGGGAGACCGATCTTTCTCACATGCTGCCCCACGCCTATGGAACAAATTGCCAGCACAAGTAAAATCATCTGTTTCTTTAACACAATTTAAGAAAAACCTTAAGACACATCTTTTTAACCAAGTATTTGAGAAAATGGTTTGATTTCTACCCTTCGATGTTTTCTTTGATATTGCATTTGTGTTGTATTTCTCTTCAACATGTTCTGGATTTCTTCTTAGCTTAGGCTTACGTTTCAATTTTGGTTATTGTACATGTAAATATTATTCTTTGTATTTAGCGCCATGAGCACTTTGTTGGATTTGTGCGCTTTATAAGTTCTCATTATTATTATTATTATTATTATATAACTCTTTGCAAAAGACTCACATACAGTACGCACATTCAAAGTAGATCTTTGTTAGCTTGCAAAGATCCACTGTGAGTTTGCATACTTCACATCAGCTAATAAGAGATGTTGAAACCCTTCAGTAAATTGCTACCACAGACTGCCACAAAGTACCTTAAGCCCTGTTCGCACTGGACTTAATTTGGGTAAACTAACCGAGCCAATGGGTAACTTACCCATTTTAAGTCCAATGCGAACAGCCCAGGAAGTTTTCCTCCCAGGTAACTTACCAGACCCGAGTGGGTAAATTAACCGAGCCAAAGGTGCCCAGGACGATTCAGTTTAACCAAGCGAGAAAGTCCAATGCGGACGCGACGACTCGGTTAAATCTCCCATCAATACAATAATTTACAACACAATAATTGGTTCCCCCTAAGATAAAGACAAAATCAAGGGTCATAACTCTTTGTTGAAGGTTATTTTTAATTCACCTTGTTATCTTTTTATGCCTTTTTCACAGAGAGCAATAAGTATTTCTTATCCAGAGAAATCGATCACCACTAAATTCATTGCACCAAGCACTGAGTTTGCAAACGTCCATAAAAAAGGAGTAAGTATTGGGCTTTATTTCCTTTTACCTCTCTTAATATTCAGTAGCAAATTCCTACAGAATCATTTTTTTAGTTCTTCCACGAATTTGATGGATCATTGTTGTTTCACCAAACCGAACTGGCTTGTTGTAGAAGCTAGGCATGTTAGCTTACTTAGTAGAGTTGAAATGACTTTGATGGATGGAGGAGCAGAGAAATTACAGTGAAACTGAGGCTGGATGGGAATTAGACTGGTACCTTTATTTATCAGTGTTCTGTGTATACTTAAGGTATACAGAGAACTACAAAAATGGAGATGATAAAAACAAAAAATACAGGGGTCATAGGCCTATAACACTCATTATTATTTGTTTGCAAACTTTGACTTTGGGAAGTGCAATTCAACGACTTATAATAAGCCTTTTTGACGTATGGCGGACACAATGCTACAATACTATAAGGTTTGGGTAAATTTGTGTTTATACACCCAAACCAAACAGTACACTCCTATCACGTCTGCCATACCTCAAAAAGGCTTATACCGACACCCCCTTGCCTGCTGATGAGTTTGGTCAAAACTGTTGATCAAAATCATAATATTTTTTCATGGTATTTGATATGATAGGTGATCAGCATTGATGTTTCTTCTGGTGGTGGCCTGGGAGTGTCTTCAGATTCGTACGATGTCTTGAGAATCTGGCAAACATCAGATGGCACTGTGCGAGTAAGTAGGGACAAAATGTACATTGAAACAAAGGGGGTTTGCGTTTGGTTATATGTGTTCATAGCACATCATCAAAACCAATAATATTCATTGATAATATATTTTTATCACCGTTCTAGGTTTTTACAGAAAGCAACAGAGGGACACAAAAGTCATTTTCAGAACAACTGAAGAGAAAAACCTATTCCCTATTATACGGAGTTACCGAACACAAGCTCCACAAACTACAACTTTTACAAAATGCTGCCGCTCGTGTTTTAACAAAATCTAAAAAACATGATCATATTACACCTATATTGCAGGAACTTCACTGGCTACCCATTCGACAACGAATTCAATTCAAAATTCTACTTATTGCATTTAAATCCCAGTTTGGCTTGACTCCGTCTTATATTGCAAATCTTCTTGTACCTTATGCCCCCTCTCGCACTCTTCGTTCTTCTGCTAAGTCCCTTTTAACTATTCCTAGAACTTCCTCATCATATGGCGATCGTTCCTTTTCCGCTTGTGCTCCTAAACTTTGGAACGCTTTACCTAATAACATCAGGCGCTGTAGTTCTCTTTCATTGTTTAAAAACTTGCTTAAAACTCATTTATTTAAATCCTCTTACACTTAGCTCGTTACATGTCTTGACAGTAGATTATTTATTGTATAATTTTGTATTATGTTCTACATTTCTTTTTTTGTTGTATGTATTGTTTTTTGTTCTGCGCCTCTGAATAGGGTCTTGCACACTAGATAGATGGCGCATTATAAATGCATTATTATTATTATTATTATTATTATAGATTATTTGAGTGAAATGAACTCATGGAGATACTTTAAAGAGCGTATCTGTTTAGGAGCTTGAAGTGATTATGACTTTCATGTTAAAATTATGTACAGCAATAGATCTGAATTGATTCCACAAACTGTTTTCAGAAACATGGGTCCTTGTTCATGGCTCTGCTCATCTCAGAATTCTGCGCTTACGTGGCTCTGCAAAGCACACCCTTGTAAGTAAGAACAGAATTATGCGGTTAGCAGAGCCATGACATTGGACCCTGGCTGGGCCATGTCTCTTTCATTTGTCTTGGATTAAAGTGAGATTTTCTTCTTTTTTGTCAACTTTCTTTGATTTCCTTGGTTCAGAGAGAGTTGAAAGGTCATGCTGGTGAGGTCAGCACATGTCGGTTCTTCCCCTCGGGTGTGGTCGTCTTGACTGGTGGACTTGACCTACAAATCAAGGTGTGGTCGGCTGAAGATGGAAGCTGCCCAGTTACCATAAGGGGACACACTGGCGGTAAGTGGATGTAACACAGAGAGTGTTATTATTTGGCTTTTACCATTACACCAATGCTTTGGATTCGGATCCAGGCTCCGTCCTCTCATCTAAAGCCCTGAGCGCGTATGCAAAGCATGCGCATTTGTCAAAACAACAGCTAGCCTGAGCCGAAGTCATGGATTCAAAAAGGGGCAATGGACCATATGGTGCAGAATTCCACAATAAGTGGAGCCCTTAAATCTGTCCCTGGGGTAGATTTCACAAAGAGTTGAGACTAGCCTTAAGCTTTTAGTATCTCCTATGACTATTCCTCAGTTAGGATTTGTCCAAACTTTTTGTGAAATCTGTCCCTGATCTTTGACCAAATTGTTTTCCTCCCATGTAGGTGTTACCTGTACTGCTATAGTAGACAGAGGGCGTAATGTGGTCACTTGCTCTCGTGATGGTACAGCAAGATTGTGGAATTGTGGTAACTCCAAATGCTTAGGGATTCTCTACAAGGGAGCTGATATCATCAACTCCTGCGCCATCTCTCAAGTCTGTAATTCTGTTGATTTAGGAAGTCCTGAACAACCCCCACGTAAGATGAAACTTTGTTTTTTGCAGTATTATCATAGTCTGTTATTCAATATGTATTGATTTTGTAGAAATTGATTAGCCATTGGTGCTAGAAATAACAGGTCTAAAACTTTGTTCTTTAACAGTTGTCACAACTCAAGTCACCTGGGCCCAATTTCCTAAAGCTGCTTAGTCACAAAAAGTAATTTAGCAAAACAAATTATGCTTACCAAAACAAGTTGCCAGCCAAATTCCTATATAACATGTACAATTAGTGACTGGTATCCTGCTTATTTTTTGCTTAGCAGGTAGGTGTTTTTCGGTAAACAGTATTTTCCAAGGCCCACACTTCGTGTATCACAACTTATATATAAAATAACTAACCTGTGAAAATTTAGGCTCAATCAGTCATCGGAGTCGGGAGAAAATAACGGGAAAACCCACCCGCACGTTTCGCCGTAAAAACCCTGTTAATTATTTGTAAATCTGTGAACTTTTTGGTTTTTTCTGTACCAAAAGTGTATAATGGCTTTAAGAGCTTAAGCAGCTCAAAAAAATTGGGTCCTGTTAATTTGACTGTTGAATTTGAAATAAGTGTATTAATGCTTTATTGATGTTTTGATTTGTTAATCTTGCAGCTAATGAGGAAGTTGGTACTGCAGGGAAGTTACTATTGATGGCTACTGAAGGTGGAGATTTAATAGGCGTTGGATTACAGAGCAGAAAGAAGGTATAAAATACTGCTTGCTGTAGTCTTAAGTTTCAAGATCCATTTTCCTTAATATTTAATGTTAATGTCAACTTTATTGTCATTTTGATTGCATTAAATGTTGACACCATTTAAACCAGTGAATCTGAATAAAGTGTTATGCTTGGTCTTTAACACTGGATAAAGACCTCAGGACAAGGGGTGTTAATAGACTGAGTTAAAGCACTGGTCCTAAATCTCCATAAGAACCCTGGTTGCTTTTATATTTTAATATATATATATTTTTTTTTAGGTCTTCCATGTAAAAGGATCCTCAGCCTTCAATTGTTGCACATTCCTCTCCAGTGAGTTTGTTATTGCTGGAAGCCAAGATGGTACTCTACACATAATTGATATCAGAAATCACAGGTAATATACTCAGCTCTTTTTGTTTCACACAGCGTTTTGAGAAACTCCTATAGTTATTGTAATTGATTATACTTGCAACACATCTGCATTTTGTGATTTAGTAGTCGTTGAAAGGTTGATATAAGTTTACACTAAAAGCAGTTTGTACTAGCTAATTACATTGTCTTGTGCATATATTTAGTAAATATTTGGTTCAATTACGGAATTTTCTTTACAATATATTTTGCCGTTCTTATAGTGAGCCAGCTCAAGTTATCCAGAGGACATCCTCATCCATTCTGTGTCTTCATAGCTACAAGGAAGGCGTGATCGCTGGTACAGGTAGGTTACAAAATAGCAGCAGGCTCTTCTTTAATATATGTACCATTTGTAAGTTTGAAATTTGGACCCTGATATTTTCATCAGTGAAAGCTATTTTGTTTATTTACACTGTAACAAACTCGGAGGTACCTGGCATGATACACAATGTTGACAGCCGATGCCTTTCAACTTATTCTAGGGAGTCTCGAACGCATTGTTGACGGAGCTCAACAACCTCTTAGATAAAGAGGAATTTCAAAAGATAACATTTTCATATTTGCAGGGCTATATATTTATCTTTTGCATGCGCAGGTAGTGATGGATGTTGACAATTACTTGAACAGAAATAAGGATATAATAGGAAAAACTATAATATTGCCTAGCATGTGTGATATAGGGTTAGGGCGTTTCATTTTACCTAGGATTTGAAGTGGGTACCTGTGGTTTAATATTAGAAGAGATTCAAGTATATTCTATCTGTATCTTGAGGCATTTGTTGACTTTAGCTGTTGATAATAATATGAACAAGAATGTTGCATTTGCTAAGTGGACATTGTGGTATTGACTGTTAAAATAAAAGTGCGCCCTCTATTGGTTAGATATTGATACTTTTTAGCACTACAACCAAATTAGACTGGTTTCTAAGGGTAACTACTGGTCTTTACAAACCCAGTGATCCACAACCGTTGGATGTTCTGGCTACATTATCAGTAGCAGCAGCATACAGTCAACTTTGTTAACATAGCATGCCTAAAAGTGGAATATATATTTCATAAACTCATTTGCTGTTATTTGTCAAATGGTTGTAGAAAATGTTATTGAATTGTCCGTTAATTTTGAAGGTGGAATTCTGTACACTCTATTTAGTGTGTACAGATTAGATGCATCAATAACAAGATAACAGAGTATTGTGTGATAGCAAACTGCCTTTTAAATGACTTCAGCTTTCCATAGATGTCAGCGTACACACTTTTTAGTTAAAATAAAATAAAATAAGAACCCTCGCGAATGCTATTTCTCCAACCATGATTGTACCGGCTACCTCCCTAACCTAGATGTGGAGCTCATTTATAACCCTGCCTCTTTATTTATTATTCCAGCCCCCCCCCCCCCCCCCTCTGAGTTTCATTGCCTTATTATTCATCCTCATTCAACGACCTTGGCATTCAAATGACACAGAAAACATTTGAATGTCTTAATAATTGTAGTTCACAGAGTATACTGCATATGCCACTCAAGATGTATTAGGTATTTCAGTCGCATCCTTGGGCAATTTGCCAATTCATCGGCAATAAGGATATGACTCTAAAAAAGAAATTGAGTTTCAATATATCATTGCCTTGGAACCATCATTTCCGGCATTGTTTCAGATTAACAATGTAGTTGTGAGCCACAGTTTACACACATTAAAAACAGAAACATAGCATGAACATGTCCTTCATTGACTGAACATTAATGAGATAAAGCAATTACATCTCTATGTGCGTATGTAACCCTGTTAGTACCAGGTGTGAATAAGTAAATCAAACAGCCTTAATGACAAGTAGTTAAGAGATCTACTCTTTGTTTGTGGTTTTTAAATTGGCTTCAAAATGGCTGACATGGCCTCAGCCAGAACCAAAGCCATGTCTTTAGCAGATAATATAAAAGTCCTCTCGCATCATAATAAGCTACCACTTTCTTTGTATTATGTTCCAGGAACATTTTGTATGTAAATGCAACAGTCCTCATCCACTATTTTGAAAGTCGTTTAACCATAATACATGAATACAGTATGACCGGAACGGAACCAGTCTGCATTGACATAATACTCTATATACATAACCTCATGCCCCATTCTTAAACTGTTTTGTAGAGATCACCCTCATATTAAGCACTTGCACGGAACTAATAGCATGTGCTTGACGCAACTACGTAGAAACCTGTTTTATAAACCGCATCAACCATGAAGCAATGACCTACTTCATAGTGTAGTGTTCTTTCAGTTGAACCCACATAGATGTGGGTGGCCATGAGCGTAACCAGTTTACATTAATAACTAATGAATTTCATGGTATGTTACTAATTTATAGAGTGTTTTTTGCATTCGGCATTGAAGGAGAAAATCCATTAAGACACCTTGGAAATTAATGCATTTGTTGCCAACTTGTCTGAAACAAAACATATAAAAACATTGTTTGTTACCATGTTAGACATTATGCCCCACTTAAAAAGGTTATAACTAGAAAATATTGCTAAGCAAATTCTTTTGTTGAGCAAATTAATATTAGGCCACCAGTCTTAAGAGTATGCACAGCATAGAGTCTGGGTGGTAACCTGTTTTTGCCAACCAATATTTTTTCTGTGCTTAGCAGGTTTGTATGTTGACTGTCTTTAAAAGAAGAGAAACAGGTTATTTTTACACCATATTGATTCTCAGAAAGGCGTCAGGCATGAAGCCTTTCGCAGGTGTCTGAAAGCACACAATGCTCTGCAACAAGGGTGTTTTTTCCTTCCAATATTTTCTTGCAACTTTGATGACCTATTGTTCAAAATCTGTACATGCTTATTATTTTATGCATATGTTAGGATACACCAAGTGAGAACACTGGCCTTTAACATTTGCCTTTAACACATATGAGTACTTGACTTTTCAAGAAAAAGCTGAAGTTGTTATAACTCTGAAACAAGACAAACTTAAATAGTACAAACAAACAGAAGTTGAATGTAACTTTGTAGCAGAATATGTTAACTTCATTGCTTTTACCTCCCAACGGGCGACGAGTTCCTACGCTTAACTAGCAGACCGTGATAACAACATGAATCCCTATCAAACATCTGTTGATGTCAAGCCTCAGATAATTTAATGCTGATTAGAATATTTTTATTAGTGAGATCAAACCATCAAGAAGGTTTTTACTTCTTTTCGTCTGATAGTTTTCAAGATTTATAGCTGTTCTTCACAATTCCATGGTATAGACCGAGTGATCTGTGACATTAAAAAAGGCACAGAACCTGAACTTGCTTGCCATAGGCATGAATGTATACACACATTGAAGCTGGCCAGAGACATAACAAACTTAAAAACTATCGAAATAGCAAAATTTAATTTCGAAATTTTTATTTTAGAAACTAATTTGCTGTCCCTTTTTCTATTCTTAATTTTATGTGGCAATTTCACAAATGATTGACTAGTGTTAGTGTGTCTTGCCTGCCAGAAAATACACTGGAATGTATTAAGTCACTTTTTTTTTTTTAATGGCGACACAGTTTAAATGAAGGGTAATAAACTCAGAGCAGAGTTAGAGCAAAAACTAAATAAACTCAAAGCTATTATTATTGAGACCCTATCATTGCAATCTCTCAGTGCAGATTCCAAAACAGAATCTGTAGCTTTGTGAACTGATAACGGCTGTATTAGTTTGTACAGTGGGTTTGATTGGATTGCAAGTTTCTGTTTTTGTTCGTTTAAGGTTTTTTCACCAATGATTCTGAAGCAGTTTAAATTTTCAGGGAGTTTTGCAGGGAACAAAATAAGCAAACCCCTTTGGTGGGTCTCGGTTCATAGTTTCTTACCCCTCAAGCAAATGTTGTAACATCTCATCCACTTTGTGACTAAGGGCAACTGCCATGGATACCACAATATGCATGTATTTGTGTTGCCAATGACCATGTGGCTTTGGGTATCAAATTAAATAAGTGAAGTGTTTGTTTTTAATTAAAAAAAATAAAAAATGTTTATTTTTTAAACGATAATTTATTTAAAGAAAACTGAAACTTTGTTGAAGTTTGTGTTCAATTTCACATTCCCATGAGTGGCTCAGAGCTGTGTATTGAGAGAGAGGCAGGTTTTGGTCCAAACAAATGCATATGCGTACATGGGGTGCCAGACTAGACTGCACATTGCCTTGTACTATATTTGGACCCAAAATGGCGTCCAGCAACCATGTGACCACCCTCCAAAAGACGATCAGATTGAAACGTCAAGTTGAAACCAACGTTTCAAGTCAGAACCACCCCAACTCATTTAAAGATTATCATTACATGGTGTTACGGCAAACCTTTACTTCACCACCCTCCATTATGTCGCAACTCTGTGATATTTTCAACAGACAATGATTTACTACATTAATATTAACCCCATAGTTATACAATCTCTTTAAGGATCAATTTACCACACATAGCTCTTCTCCACCTGTCAACCTGGACCTGTTATATTACTATCAGCCATTGGTCCATCTGCAATACTTCCCTAGATCTTGGCACGAACCCCCTGTATGTCTGAGTTACGCACCATTAACTTATCATTATCAATATTTAATGCAACATTCAGATGGATGTATATCCATCATGATAATAACTTTATAATACTAACTTTAATGATACAGCTTTTCTCTCATTTGTATTATTAATCTACACCAAAGCTAGATGGAAAGTATGTCACCTTCTGACAACAAGATTCTAATCTTGAGATTTTATTTGCAAAGGGAGGAAAACCCAACTAGTTGCAGCATGGATGCACTGAGCTTCACTGGCACCTTTTCACTGGCAACATTTGTAATGTGTACAATGCATGGATGGAATACTTGAGTACTGATCATTCATAAACTAGAAATGGGGATGGGTAGATAAGAAAGACTTGGATAAGACGTCAAAGTTCTGCCCTTACAACAACACGGAATGAGCTCATTGCTGCACATAAACTGCAAAATTGTATGCAGTTTGTGTGTATCTAGATCTGTGAACACTTACTGTGCCACTTAGATTTTTTTACATTTAACTCAAGGGATGTGTAGAGCATTTGTACTGATGTCCCACAAAACTACCACGGAAGCATCAAAACTGTTTTTTCCCCAGTTTCTTTTTTAGTTGAAAAATGGGTTTCAGTGCACACTTTGATGTGAAGAAGTAAAACAAAAAGCAATGAACAAAAGTAATGCACTTTGATGTAATGATTCAATGGAGAATGCAGTCCAATCATTCATTAATGTTTCAATTCAATTTAATCACTTTTCCATCTGTGTCAAACTCTTTTTAATTAGCAAAGTAATTTCAGTAAGTTTGCTCCATCATGTCATGTTAGGATCTATCATTTTTTTCTGACATATCATCCATCAGCATCAAACACTTTCTGGTCATCTCACTTGCTCTTGTCATTTTCCCTGGAAGACACTGGACACTATTGGTAATTGTCAGAGACCTGTATTTTCAATTGGTGTATTTCAACATATGCATAAAATAACAAACCTGTGAAAACTTGAATGCAATTGCCGGTCGAAGTTGCGAGATAATAATGAAAGAAAAAACACTCTTGTCACATGAAATTGTGTGCTTTCAGATGCTTGATTTCGAGACCTCAAAATCTAATTCTTCACTAACTGTGAAGACTAGTCTATTACAGTTACCAAAAGTGTCCAGTGTCTTTAAGTCCCACATGTAGGTCATATCTTATTAAAGTATGCATGTATGGAGTTCATCCTGAGAGGTACGATTGCGCACAGTGCTTCTCTAGTTCACAAAAGTTCTTTGTATACAAATTATAAAAGTGCTCTATAATTACATTAGAGAGAAAGGAAAGCTAACCCTATTATTAGCCTGAACAAAAGTCTGATTCCTCTACCATGATGCCCTACTTATTCCTCCCAGCTCGTTACCCTCAGATCACCCTCTGTGGCCCAGCCGTTCAAGGCCAGTGCAACCTTGTCCCCATTCTTAACCCCCCTGTCATAACCTCTTCCCCTCCTGTGACCTAAGCTGTTTTCCCCAGGTGGCTCTGTCAGTTTCCTTACTAGGAGTAGAGAAAACAGAAAGAAGGAAAACCAATCATCAATTCAAGCGAAATAGTTTTTTTTTTAAGGTGTTAGTTGGAACCACATGGGAGGGAATCTCCTCCCTTTCCAAGTCATTAAACTTCCAAGTCACTCTTTAAACTTTCCATATTTTTTTGTATATTAATGAATGTAATCTCAAGGGAAAATGTAGACTGGTTCCCTGTCCTTAGCCGCAAGGATAAGGACAGGTGTTAGCTTTATAAGTTTACACAATATGTACGTTGAATTTACCTGCGATTCTCCAGAACCATGAAAGCCATGTGAAATGATGCGAGGTCAAAGGTGAATATGTCAGTAGGCTTAACAGCAGATCTCTGGCGTAATTAACAAGGCTCGAAGTGTGACGTCAGATGTTCCGGCTAGGGATAGTATATTCAATTTAAATGGTAGTATTTAGCCATCTGAGGGCGCCCTTCAAGTGGCTTCCTTTGGGCTGGTGAGTTTACCACTGGTTTACAATTCTTTACTGTGGGAATATACAATTATAAATGCATTTGAGCTGTGGTTACAGCTGCTAGTGTTAATCACAAAGTTTCCTTTTCAGGTTAATGGTTGCAAATGAAACAGTTGTGAAAAAGCCTACTTCTGGCAAACATTTAAAATAAGTGAAATGTTGCCATTGTCTGAACAACAAGGCCATTTTAACAACTTTTGAGAAATCATGTTTTTTTTTTTGGGGGGGGGGTTGGTTGGTTTATTTCCATTTGTGCAACTTGAAAAATACATTAAATAACAACAGTTATAAAAGCTACGAAAAATGTACTAATGAAGGCTACAAACTGCCCAAATTCAGTGAAACTTTATTGTGTCTGTTTTATCTTTTCGAGTAGCAACCTTTTTTGGCCTATTTTTGTGGATTTTATTTTATGCAATCGCAATTACATCAGTGTCCTTCAAGGTTTACAGTAAGTGCTGTTAATCTTCAACCTTGACTTGCACAATGAATTCTGAAAGATATCTTTATAGCAATTATGATGTTACCAACGAGTGTGGGCGACAGTAGAAAAGAACTGGATGAATTTTATATGATCACCCATCTGTATATTGGTTGTAATCGATTCCATGACAATGCACATTAAAGTCTGGTTAAAACAAGCAGATGAAAACGACAGAATTTTCCAGTGTGTTTGGCTTTGGCCTCGTGCCCAATTGACCTGGAAACAAATTCTTCCTGTAATTGTGAAGATGCATGAAGTAACACATTCAAAGAGCCTCCCCAAGTTCCTACAGCCAAGGTTTTGTTCGGAGGTTTGGTGTAGACCTCTTTGACAACAACATTTTACTCACATCCACAAGAAATTTACCACAAAAAGCCTTTACCGATAAAAGTCTGTTTGAAAAATACACCCTCACTTTTAAATTTAACATTAACTTTAAATTATTTGGAATTTTAGATAGTTTCTTCTTGTAGCCCCATACCAAGAGAGTCGTTTAGGGCAAACTTTCATTAGTAAAACAAATATAATTTAAAAGAAATAAAAAGTGTATGCATTAGTGCAGTGAATATGTTTTGTAACAGAAATAGATTCTTCCACACTTTGTAAGATAAGCTGTTTTTTTCTGCTAATGGAAAAATCTTTAAGGAGGCACTGTTCCACCATAGCGCACATTAATAACATATGATAAAGTTTGCATGTGATAGAGAGGGGTGGGGGGGGGGGGGGTCTAGCCATCCCTTCAAAGTCTACATGTTCGACATCCTTATCTGAGGCTCAGACATTTGTACAAACTTCCCCAACCCAACCTACTCAAGTCTAGTGACCGATATTAACCTATAATGATAACTCGGCTTTCTTTACAGCCTCACCATCCATTCCCAAGGGCCCTCAACGAGGAAAATCAAACTGTTGAATCGGAAACCATACAACTTGTGTCTGGATAAAGGGAAAAAACCTAGAAGTCCTTCCCCCTTTTACACTCTAGATAACCTCATAGCCGGTAGCTTACATTTTAGCTACATGTGCTTATCTGAACAGCTGACTCACCATACAGATATTTATCTCCAAGATGTTTTGGTGAGAAAACTTGTAATTTCACACATAATATTTTAAATCATTCTGTCAAACATTTACATCTAAGGAAGTATCCGCATTGGCGGCTACAGCTACGGCTTACACTGTTGTCTAGGACTATACTTCAACACATGACTACATGGACATCTAGCTCTAGCTGTAGCTGTTGATTCAGACATGGCCTAAGTCTTCTCCCCTCTTCCCAAATAGACAACCAAATAATATAAAAAGATGAATTAAAACAGAAAAGGTAGCCTAACCTTTAATTTTTTGCAAAATTTCCCAAATCTGCAAAACTTCATATATTGCAGAGTTAGGAACTTTGTGAAAAAAATGTAACCCTAAGTCTCAACAAAATAATCCATCCATACATTTTCCATTGGCAGAACATGTAGGGCTTCATTGATACATGGTGAATTCATCTGCTGCCCTCTGTTGACAGCCCTGTCTAAATTATCAGGTTTTGTATCTAGACATGGTTTTAGAAACAAGCAGTTTTCATACATACAATCGCATAGATATTTCGAAAATTTTCAACAATACAAAGTGGTTTTTCTTTTGCTTACTGAGTAACGTGACACAGTTTTTTTCAAATTTGGTTTTGAAATAAAGTAACACGACAAACAAACAACATTTTGACTTTTCTTGTTGCCATGATGTTAAATTGTGTGTCGTGGTGAGATGCTAGTTTATGCATAGAGTGGGCAGATGATGGCTTTTGCAATCAAACAAATTAGCCCCAACTGGTTGTGCACTCATGCTAAGCCGCTCATCATCATCACAACTGCGATTTGATCACTGATCTTTGACTTCAAATTGCAACATCGCGTGCAGCCTCCCGTCAGAGGTAAAATAATGAATGTCTTGACAGTATCAAGACTTGAGTAGTGTAAATCAAAACAGCTTTTTTTTCCTGTGATGGATTTGTAAAAAAAATCAATCATTGCCTAAAGGTTCTTTTTGTAAAATGTAGGTCAGTACCAGGCAATTTTGATTGCAATATGGTTTTCTGTTACAATCATAAACAGTGTTAACCATAAGTTAATTCTATCTGTGGAAGAAAGTAAGAAATGAGGGCAGTTCAATTACTAGTTGGTTTCCATTCTGGAGATTATTCAAACTAAATTTGCTCAGAGACAGATTTTTGAAGACATTACACAGATTATTTTGTAAATAATTTATCATTAAATGATGTAATATTTCATGAGTGAGATGCTGTAAGTTTTAAATTTGGGGCAAACGGAGTTGCTTTGCCAGGCTGATGGTTTGTGAGAGCTAAGGACACAGTGTATCTCCTGGCAGAGGTATCTGCCACTCAGGTGGTCCTACATTAACTTAATATTTATTTCATATTTCATACAATCAACAATATTTACTTAACACTATGAAATTAAATTTAAAAAGCTTATACAGTTCGGATGAGTCTCATAAACTGACAGTCATTATTTTTCACAGTCAATTCCAAATATGTCTGGGAATGTTGTGTGCATTATGACAAGACAAGTTATGTGTAAAGATAAAAAATTTCAAACTTGTTCAGTGCCAAAATGTCTGACATTCTTTTTACCTTTTTAGATTGTCCTCAAGCTTTTTGGATTGAAATAAAAATGTCAATAATAATAAAAATTCATTTCTATGGCGCCTTGTGATTAATACCCCAAGAGGTCTTTCACTTAAAACTATACAGACTAGGCAATAAAAAAATACTTAAAATAAATTGAAAAATCACTTAAAGTGAACAGATAGCAGCCAAGTACTTGCACAGAAAGCAAACTAAACTAAACGTAAGTTAAAAAGAAAACAAAACATCTAAATAGCAAAAAGTTAGCATTTAAAATGATCAGTTTTTCAGGAAAAGTTTTTCTTTTTCTTAGTCTGTGGCCCCGCTACGTAGACAACACCTTTGTCGCGCGATCAGGACTCTCCATGAATTTCTAAGGAAAATAGAATAAACGCTTTGTGTGTGTGTGATACTTTGGGAGCAATCTTTGTGTAGAGATCATAGTTTGAGTGGGCAGGCAGTGGTGTACGTGCGGATTGTCTTTTATCAAAGAGAAATTCCAGTCATTTATCTGTCACGTAATGGCAGGCGCTCATATATGTAATTTGAAACCAGGAAGGTTAAGTTGTTATCTGATGTTAACCTCTCCCTGAACTTGGCCAGACTCGGTTTATATAACAAGCCATTCTCACTCTCTATTCTCATCTGAAATTAGGATAGCTGCATAATGCAGGATGCAGTGCTTTATGAGGAAGGTTCTTGTGAGAAAACTGTCTATTTTTGATGTCAGGGTTTGATGGAGAGGTGTCTTGAATGAATGGCCCTGTGTAAATAGTCTTAGTTTAGTCATTCAGAGCAGCTCATCAGGAAGGGGAATTTGTCGGTCAAAGGGGGCGGCTTGCACTTCAATTTAAACCCTTCGTCGTGGATGTGTTTCTGAAAGCGGTGTGTCTGTACTTTTTTGGAGTGCCTATATATTTTTTTGTAATGCTTTTCAGATGGGTTAGGGGATTTTTATTTATCAAATAATAAACCATAAGGGAAACTGACCGGTTGAATTTTAAAAGATTTGTGGTTGAACAAAGAAAAATTGTTCAGACCTCTGGATTAACATGCCGGTGCAAAAGCGGTTTTGGTTGTTTGTTGTTGGTTTATGTCACGACCAAGACACACTGTTGCTTGAACGAAAATGTCAAGTCGTGAACTTTGCTGAATTTCATTTAAAACGTTTTCAATGAATAAGGAAATCGAGTCATATGATTATAAATAGATTTTAATTGTGTAAAAAAAAACAATCATTTTGAATGCCTGTATCCAGTGCTTTTCTGAGAGATTTGCGAAAAGCTCCTTTCTGTAATCACTCTCAATTTGTAAAGCCGCTTTATTGCAGCGTGGAGGTATAACAAAGCAAAGTCCCACAAATTATGTCAGCTGCATTTTCCTTTGATGTTTTTAGTTTTTCAAAACCTTTAGGTGGGGGCCTGATTTTTTAATCGATAATTACAAAAAAGTAAGAAGTGTACACATATCAAACTAACATTAAAATGGTGAACAAGTGCATTTTAAACAAGTTAAAATACCATATCCGTTAAAAACATTCCGCTTAGGTAGCTGTTTAACTACATCATCCGCAAAGGGTTCAAAAGTATATCCCAGATTACACCTGAGTTAGTTTGGGGACTAATTTGAGGGCATAAAACATAACACTCCTGCCTGCCATGAAACAAGTGAACACAACAGGAACCAGTATTTGTATCTACTATAAAACAATGTAATATTATAGGCTGGTTCCCAATCTGTTAATTACCGGTTTGTGACCATGCCAGCAAACATTTGACCCAACAGCTTGATAAATCTACAACCCCATTGTGAACCCACAACCTTCTCTCATCTATTCTTACAAACTCATGACAAAAACTTGCATAAAAAGCAATACATATCCAAACAAATAAAATACAGGCAGCAATTCCAAAACAGCTGTGGGATCGCAAAAAGCGCAGGCAGTTGAGAAAATAAACAAAACCTTGATAAAATAAATGAATAAGTCTCCCCTGGGAAGAAGATTTCCTAGTGTCGTGTGTACTTTTGTGTCTAATGCTTGTTGATAAATTTATGCAAACTGTAAACATTCATAAATGGAATTCTTGTGTATTAGCTGTTATAAATGCTGTGTTGTTGATGATTGTAGACATCTAGGTTCAGTAAATCAGTTGATTTATCCGTAAACTAGGCTGGCTTGTGTCTTTGTCAAGTGCACTCACTCCACCTTCCCAATTGACCTTTGTCTTGTTCCCTATAACAGTAACAGTTATAAGAACTGATTCAAAAAAGGAGTCAGACTGTTATTGTCCCCAAGCCTCAGTTTTGGTGCGTTTATTTTTTACCGAAGAAAACAGCGTGGCTGCAAAGTGAAAATAGGTCTAGTCCCTGTGTGTATTAAGTTGAGCGCACCTAATAAAATATAACTTAAATTAAGTAATAATAACAGTGCAGTTCAAAGCCCAGCTTTATAGATCTCTTGGTTTTAATGGTTGCTTAATGGTTGCTTAAGTATTAATTTGCAGAACTTTAATGCAGGCAACCAGTTCATGCAATTTTAAGTGTGTGCATTAGCAAAATGACCTGCAATCAACAGTCCTTTATAACCCAGATGAACCAATTAGACTGAGTAAAGCCTGTAAGCACAAACATTTGCTTAGCATGAAATTTCCATGTGATTTTCAGGATAAGCAAACAACAGCTGAATGCCAGTAACAAGCAATATACAACAAGTTAAAATTTGGTTGGTAATCTTGTTTTTATCAAGGAAGAAATGTCATTCTAAGCCATTTTTTGTGCTTATAGGCTTTATGAAATCGGGCCCTGGTAAACAACTTGATACCTTTTTTTTTCTTTTTTTCTCTACAGTGGAGTAAAAAAGTAGGAAATGTCACCAGGGAAAGTTATCAAAAGTTTAGTCAATAGAAATAGAAATATACTATTTTAAAATTCTTATTTTTTTGCGAACCAGCTCCACCTGGTTATGAACCATACAAGTGACATCCTTTGTTCAAACTGTAAATGATTGAGATGGTCTTATAGCAAATGTGTCACATTGGTAAATGTCAAAGACCAGTATCAACAAACCTGTGAAAAGTTAAGTTCAATCGGTTTGGAAACAAACTTTAAATGTTTCACTGATAGATTCAGTTTTGGACTTGCAAGAAAATCAAAAATCAACTGTTTTTACTAATTTCTCAAAAACTATTGCATTTTAAGCAAACAAATTTCAAAGGGAGTTTTCCACCATGATCATCTTTATATCATCTACATTGTGTGCGAAGCTAGCTGTAAGCATTTGTATTTTTATTCTTACCAATGTTTATGTACACAGATTGTGAGAAGCTAGCTGTAAGCATTTGTATTTTTATTCGTACCAATGTTTATGTACACAGATTGTGAGAAGCTAGCTGTAAGCATTTGTATTTTTATTCGTACCAATGTTTATGTACACAGATTGTGCGAAGCTAGCTGTAAGCATTTGTATTTTTATTCTTACCAATGTTTATGTACACAGATTGTGAGAAGCTAGCTGTAAGCATTTGTATTTTTATTCGTACCAATGTTTATGTACACAGATTGTGAGAAGCTAGCTGTAAGCATTTGTATTTTTATTCGTACCAATGTTTATGTACACAGATTGTGAGAAGCTAGCTGTAAGCATTTGTATTTTTATTCGTACCAATGTTTATGTACACAGATTGTGAGAAGCTAGCTGTAAGCATTTGTATTTTTATTCGTACCAATGTTTATGTACACAGATTGTGAGAAGCTAGCTGTAAGCATTTGTATTTTTATTCTTACCAATGTTTATGTACACAGATTGTGAGAAGCTAGCTGTAAGCATTTGTATTTTTATTCGTACCAATGTTTATGTACACAGATTGTGAGAAGCTAGCTGTAAGCATTTGTATTTTTATTCGTACCAATGTTTATGTACACAGATTGTGAGAAGCTAGCTGTAAGCATTTGTATTTTTATTCGTACCAATGTTTATGTACACAGATTGTGAGAAGCTAGCTGTAAGCATTTGTATTTTTATTCGTACCAATGTTTATGTACACAGATTGTGAGAAGCTAGCTGTAAGCATTTGTATTTTTATTCGTACCAATGTTTATGTACACAGATTGTGAGAAGCTAGCTGTAAGCATTTGTATTTTTATTCTTACCAATGTTTATGTACACAGATTGTGAGAAGCTAGCTGTAAGCATTTGTATTTTTATTCGTACCAATGTTTATGTACACAGATTGTGAGAAGCTAGCTGTAAGCATTTGTATTTTTATTCGTACCAATGTTTATGTACACAGATTGTGAGAAGCTAGCTGTAAGCATTTGTATTTTTATTCTTACCAATGTTTATGTACACAGATTGTGAGAAGCTAGCTGTAAGCATTTGTATTTTTATTCGTACCAATGTTTATGTACACAGATTGTGAGAAGCTAGCTGTAAGCATTTGTATTTTTATTCGTACCAATGTTTATGTACACAGATTGTGAGAAGCTAGCTGTAAGCATTTGTATTTTTATTCGTACCAATGTTTATGTACACAGATTGTGAGAAGCTAGCTGTAAGCATTTGTATTTTTATTCTTACCAATGTTTATGTACACAGATTGTGAGAAGCTAGCTGTAAGCATTTGTATTTTTATTCTTACCAATGTTTATGTACACAGATTGTGAGAAGCTAGCTGTAAGCATTTGTATTTTTATTCGTACCAATGTTTATGTACACAGATTGTGAGAAGCTAGCTGTAAGCATTTGTATTTTTATTCTTACCAATGTTTATGTACACAGATTGTGAGAAGCTAGCTGTAAGCATTTGTATTTTTATTCGTACCAATGTTTATGTACACAGATTGTGAGAAGCTAGCTGTAAGCATTTGTATTTTTATTCGTACCAATGTTTATGTACACAGATTGTGAGAAGCTAGCTGTAAGCATTTGTATTTTTATTCTTACCAATGTTTATGTACACAGATTGTGAGAAGCTAGCTGTAAGCATTTGTATTTTTATTCGTACCAATGTTTATGTACACAGATTGTGAGAAGCTAGCTGTAAGCATTTGTATTTTTATGCGTACCAATGTTTATGTACACAGGTTGTGAGAAGCTAGCTGTAAGCATTTGTATTTTTATTCGTACCAATGTTTATGTACACAGATTGTGAGAAGCTAGCTGTAAGCATTTGTATTTTTATTCTTACCAATGTTTATGTACACAGATTGTGAGAAGCTAGCTGTAAGCATTTGTATTTTTATTCTTACCAATGTTTATGTACACAGATTGTGAGAAGCTAGCTGTAAGCATTTGTATTTTTATTCGTACCAATGTTTATGTACACAGATTGTGAGAAGCTAGCTGTAAGCATTTGTATTTTTATTCTTACCAATGTTTATGTACACAGATTGTGAGAAGCTAGCTGTAAGCATTTGTATTTTTATTCGTACCAATGTTTATGTACACAGATTGTGAGAAGCTAGCTGTAAGCATTTGTATTTTTATTCGTACCAATGTTTATGTACACAGATTGTGAGAAGCTAGCTGTAAGCATTTGTATTTTTATTCGTACCAATGTTTATGTACACAGATTGTGAGAAGCTAGCTGTAAGCATTTGTATTTTTATTCGTACCAATGTTTATGTACACAGATTGTGAGAAGCTAGCTGTAAGCATTTGTATTTTTATTCGTACCAATGTTTATGTACACAGATTGTGAGAAGCTAGCTGTAAGCATTTGTATTTTTATTCGTACCAATGTTTATGTACACAGATTGTGAGAAGCTAGCTGTAAGCATTTGTATTTTTATTCGTACCAATGTTTATGTACACAGATTGTGAGAAGCTAGCTGTAAGCATTTGTATTTTTATTCGTACCAATGTTTATGTACACAGATTGTGAGAAGCTAGCTGTAAGCATTTGTATTTTTATTCGTACCAATGTTTATGTACACAGATTGTGAGAAGCTAGCTGTAAGCATTTGTATTTTTATTCGTACCAATGTTTATGTACACAGATTGTGAGAAGCTAGCTGTAAGCATTTGTATTTTTATTCGTACCAATGTTTATGTACACAGATTGTGAGAAGCTAGCTGTAAGCATTTGTATTTTTATTCGTACCAATGTTTATGTACACAGATTGTGAGAAGCTAGCTGTAAGCATTTGTATTTTTATTCGTACCAATGTTTATGTACACAGATTGTGAGAAGCTAGCTGTAAGCATTTGTATTTTTATTCGTACCAATGTTTATGTACACAGATTGTGAGAAGCTAGCTGTAAGCATTTGTATTTTTATTCGTACCAATGTTTATGTACACAGATTGTGAGAAGCTAGCTGTAAGCATTTGTATTTTTATTCGTACCAATGTTTATGTACACAGATTGTGAGAAGCTAGCTGTAAGCATTTGTATTTTTATTCGTACCAATGTTTATGTACACAGATTGTGAGAAGCTAGCTGTAAGCATTTGTATTTTTATTCGTACCAATGTTTATGTACACAGATTGTGAGAAGCTAGCTGTAAGCATTTGTATTTTTATTCGTACCAATGTTTATGTACACAGATTGTGAGAAGCTAGCTGTAAGCATTTGTATTTTTATTCGTACCAATGTTTATGTACACAGATTGTGAGAAGCTAGCTGTAAGCATTTGTATTTTTATTCGTACCAATGTTTATGTACACAGATTGTGAGAAGCTAGCTGTAAGCATTTGTATTTTTATTCGTACCAATGTTTATGTACACAGATTGTGAGAAGCTAGCTGTAAGCATTTGTATTTTTATTCGTACCAATGTTTATGTACACAGATTGCCTTGCTTACAGTACCCAAATAATTTATGGGCAAATAAAATAATTCAGCATTTTTAACACCAAGTTTAAGTTTGTGCTGTATCGAATAACAGGATATATGAAGGTCCTTTTTATACCCTTATAAATATTTGAAAGTTGCAGTTGGCATTGGTGCATGACAGTAACGACACTTGATCGTTAAAAACACAAAGGTTATTCAAAACAGGTTGAATGATGTAGATTCCCTTTCCCTCGATGGCTGGTGCCATGCATAAAAATTGACTGCCATATTGTTTCAAGGAGACTTCATATTCATCACGTAGTCATCATTTGGTCTTTGAGGAAGAGATGGAAGGACAGGGTCAAGGGAACTCTTAAAGGTATTTTAACTGCTTGGAAAATATCTTTAAAATGCCCGTATCTATCTTTAAAATGCCCGTATCCTTAGTGCAAATTAAGTTAAAAAAAATTGCACAAAATTAATTGATGTGCTTGGAAGAAGGATGTATCAAAAAATTACTGAAAGGGCGTAAGCAAATAATGTACAAAAAGGTGTTTAAAGACAATAGTGTGATAGTTTAATCGTTTTTCTGCCATTAATTTGTCATCTTAGGAAGGTTAAATTCTACATGGGACTGGGAAAACATCCCTTTAAGGTAATTCCAGCAACAACAATGTAACCGTAATTCAAATTTCTGTTTTTGTCAGGAGCCATTTTATTGCTTTTTTGCCTGTTGTTATTTGAAAAGAATACTTTGATGGTCTGGAAGAAGGGCATACAAACAGTTTAACACACAGACAATCTTTGGATGTCTTGTGCAACCAAAAAACCTGATCCTGTGGGACATACTTTCAGACAAAACACTTCTCTTTACACAAATATTCCCCAACCTTTTTTATCAAATGGCCAGAGAACATATTACAATATTCTTTATCAAGATTGACTTGATAGTAAAGAAAACACAACATATTTGTTGGCACTGTTTAGTTAGACACACATTGTGGGGGGAAAAAATCATCAAAATTTGTATTTGAATGGAGATATTATAGATTTAAATTCAGAGCTATAGGCCTGATATGCGAGGCAATGGAAGTTATACAAAGGAATGTGTGGGTTTGTATGATGTAATGACTTGCTACAAGATAGAAGATGCTATGTCTCGTTTTTACAATTGAAGCATACTGTACACACCCTTGAAATTGTAATGTAGTGCTCTTCTTTCATTAACCCTTACCCACCTCTGACCCCTGTCCTTAGTCTCATGATCCATCACACTTAGTCTGGCGGAAATGGTAGAGCCATGACCAGACCATTTCATTATGTCACGGGAAGGGGAGGGCCCACTCCCACAGCTAATGACTGCCAACAACTGCAGGACGAAAATGTCTTGAAATCAATACTGACACCACATACTGAATTCATTCAAATGAATTTGTCAAAAAGTCCACAGCTAAACAACTTGTCAACAAAAGAATCGTGTACATTTGCTAAAGGTACTAATAGGACTACAAATGATGACCAATTATCGCTGCTTGGTTTGTTATGACAAAATGCCTCCAAGTTGCTCAAATTGCTCCAATATACTGAATGGATACATTTGCAGAATCAAGCTTGTTTTCAAAGATTATCCAAAAGTAGTTTTGAGAAGAGTTGGGTTGGCTTGTTAAAGCTATATGAAAGACTTGTGACAAAAGCATGTATAAAATTTGCTTATCAGAAACAATTAAACACTGCCCAAATGACGGGATCAAATATACACAATGTGGTATTCAAGTACTTTATCAAGTACAACTAAATACTAGGATGGCTGAGTAGTACCTGAGTGTGAGTACCTGGGCCACTGAGTATGAGTGTACACCGCCAATATAGGGCTAGATAGCTCAGTTGGTAGAGCGCCGGCACGTTAATCCGGAGGTCGTTGGTTCGAATCCCACTCTAGTCAATTCTTTGTTTAACCCCAAAATCATTTCAAAAATTTACCCAGTCAGTTTCCCTTGTGATTTATATTGAGATCTGAATTATTGGAAGACAGATGAGGATGTGTGATTGAAACAAACACAGCGCTCTAATGATAGAGAGCAATAAATACACTCACAGACAGGAAAAGGAAAAAACATAGAACTAAACTCCTTCACCCTTGTGTTAATTTATAGCTTGTCCAGTTGACTCTTTGAGTGTGTCCTTTCACAACTTTGAAAATTGACCTCTAGTGTAAAGTCAGAGTGAAATAGTCAAGGGGTTTATTATAGGGTAGCTGAGGACAGCTGATGATAGACTCTGACAGAAATGGGTCATGCTGCTAGGGACAGGATAAGGGTGAAACATTTATCTTGAGACAGTAAAGAACCCTGGAGGAGGAAGTGTAGTTAAAGGGTGGTCAGATCTCTACCGAAATATGTTTTTAAAATTGGCCCATGGGCTTTATTGAGGTATCATGGTTTTGTTAGGGGTTCAGGGACAGAGAGGAGTGGGTCCCACTTGTGCCTTTGTGTATCATGTGGCAGTCAATGTATCTTGCTTGTTGCTTGCTTGTCTTCCATTGATGTCTACATTGTAACATTTTGAGTACCTTACCCACCTGTCAGGGCTTGCTGGTGCCTGGGTATTGCTCTATGGTATCAGTAAGTGGCAGCTAAGTACTCATTGCTGGTGCTTTTCAGTGTGTGTCAAAGTGGCCTATAGCCATTGCTGTTGCCATTGTGCGTCAATGCCATCTACGTGCCTAGATAATCTTAATCAATGCAAGCTAGTACATGGAAGCTGCAACTAGCCGCTGCTAGCCAGTACCTGCTAGACAGTAAGCTGCAACTAGCCACCGCTAGCCAGTATCTGCTAGCCAGTACCTGCTAGCCAATACCTGCTAGCCAGTACCTGCTAGCCAATACCTGCTAGCCAGAGCCAGTACCTGCTAGCCAGTACTTGCTAGCCAATACCTGCTAGCCAGAGCCAGTACCTGCTAGCCAGTACCTGCTAGCCAGTAGCTGCTAGCCAGTACCTGCTAATAGCCAGTACCTGCTAGCCAGTAGCTGCTAGCCAGTACCTGCTAGCCAGCAGCTGCGGTAGCTGCTAGCCAGTACCTGCTAGCCAGTACCTGCTAGCCAGCAGCTGCGGTAGCTGCTAGCCAGTACCTGCTAGCCAGTACCTGCTAGCCAATACCTGCTAGCCAGAGCCAATACCTGCTAGCCAGTAGCTGCTAGCCAGTAGCTGCTAGCCAGTACCTGCTAGCCAGTACCTGCTAGCCAGTACCTGCTAGCCAGTACCTGCTAGCCAGTGTCTGCCTTTGCTCCATGTTTCAGGGTTGTTGCATCAATCTGCTTGAGCGTTAATGCAGTAGTGATGCAAACAAACATCCTCAATTTCAGACTGCCCCTACCCACTGCTATTTTATATACACTATGTTGTTCTTAGAAATGAGCAACCTGAAAAAAATCAAGGAACTAAAAAATATTTTGATTTGCAGTCCTTCATAGCAAGGACACTGTCTGGGAAAATGTATTCAACATAATATGCGGTTGAGTTTTTGGCGTTGATTTCCAGACAGTTGAAGGTTTTTCGTACAAATAACATCCGTCCAAAACAGAAACTTTGTTTTTTGGCTTAGACCTTGTAATGAAACAATTGTTTTGGACCAAATGAAATATTACTGGGTACTGTTATAAATAAGCAGACAGTGAACATAGTTTCCAGTTTTCTGGACCTCCATTATGAAACAATCTTGCTCTGTACATCGAAATAGCTACCAACGTCACACGTTTCAAGACTCTTTTCAAAGTATTTCTGTTCAATTCATCGTACATGTAGTTTTCTGTTTTTCTGAGCACTTATAGACTTTCTTCTGAAGGGGTTAAGCTCTATATAATTGATTTGAATAGAAATGTAAAACTATTCTAATAATTAATGTTTTTATTTAAAGTTCACCTTGGACTTCTGGACCCCAAAAACCTTGTTTTGGTCAACGGTTGGTTGATATAAAATCAACATGTAATATTAAGTACAGACTAAGTACAGAGTAGAAAATGAAAATTGTTATTAAGACAGTTTATTGTTCATAATGGAAAAAAATTATTGTAAAACCTCTTTTATTATTAAAGACTACAACAAGTAATGAATGTTTTCTTAGTCGTTGTTTACATTGGGACAGCGTAATATTGGACCTTTTGTTGGTCGATAAAGAAAATAAATAACCGCAAGTTTGGAGAAATTATATCACAAGTATATAGAAAGGAAATGTCAGGGATTTTTCAAGTGAGTCATGCCCTCATTGTGTAGATTTGACAATAAACCTCCATCAATCTCATCTGTGCCTAATGGTTAGTTCAAGGTGAACAAAATATTGCTGGCGTTAACCCCAAAATTAAAGGGACAATACCATTGTAGAAATATTGGGAAATTATAAGCAAAGATAATATTTATACATTGAACAGGGAAACTACTGTTATCATAAAAGATTGTTGCGTTGAAAAAAAGTACAGTGCCTGATAAATAGAAAGTACAATTGATATGTTGTAATTTTTTATGACATTTGAATTAAAGACACTGGACACCTTTGGTATTGGTCAAAGACCAGTCTTCTCACTTGGTGTATCTCAACATATGCATAAAATAACAAACCTGTGAAAATTTGTACTCAATTGGTCATCAAAGAAAAACAATGCTTGTCACACAAAGCTGTGTGCTTTCAGATGCTTGATTTCAAGACCTCAAAATCTAATTATGAGGTCTCAAAATCAAATTTGTGGAAAATTACTTCTTTCTCAAAAACTAATTTACTTCAGAGGGAGCCGTTTCTCACAATGTTTTATACTATCAACAGCTCCCCATTACTTGTCATCAAGTAAGTTTTTAAGCTAAAAATTATTTTTTAGTAATTACGAATAGTGTCCACTGCCTTTAAAAAGCTGTAAAATATTAAATGTCATTAAAGTTGTTAATAAATAGCATACAAAATTAATAAAAGCCTACAAATTCAATGTAATTTAAGCCAGCCCTTGTACTGCTCTGTTCAAGTTTTAGGGCCCAAATATCATGACTGATTTTGTCGGTAGTAGTTTTTTTAGTTTTGTGATGTTGTTTTACTGTCCATATAGACCTATGCAACATAAAAAACAACCTGTCACTGAAAGTGTTGCATGTCAACATGGGACTAATTAACAATTAGCCTCATAATTTTCTTACACAAACTGTTTAAAGCCACTCTTGGTCACAAAGGCTGTAGGGAACAAATATTTCAGATGGAAATAATTTAGGGGAGCTGAAGGTAGCGATTGATATTCCTCTTAAAACAGTTTAGGGGATCGTAGGATGGATGGAAACATGCACCAGGCAAGGAGAAGAGGGTATGGGTTATAAGAAGCAGAAAGCCTACATGGTTACATGCTCAAAGATAATGACATCACATAAAGATATAATTCTATACAACAAACTTGTTAATTCTTGACAACTAACGTAGAGCAAGTTCAAGTGAGAAGCGTTCTCCTTTATACTGCTTTCAGATCTTTTCTGGTGATTGTTTTTTTCTGGATAGTATTATGGTTGATCTCCTAAAGACTTACGATTGAAACAAGCCTAAGGTCATACTTGTGTTCCTCTTTTTATTATTTCCCGTATAAATTTTCACCTTTTCTAAATATTCTCCTTCAACTCTTCACATCCATATAAGGTGAGTCACTCGTAGTATTTGGTCGCTCAAATCCCCATGGAAATTATTTTCTCATTTTTACCTTCAAAAGGCCGCCAGGAGCTCTGCGGAGGCTCCCTACTCTCCGACGAGGCCTTGTGCTTTAAAAATGTCTCCAGCTAATTACACTCAAGTCCCCATTTGTTGGGTCAAGGTAGTGATTTTTAAAAAAGCTCCCTGACTGTAATACGATACCAACCTGCATGTAGTTAACTCAGAGTGGGGTTTAGGTTCAACGTCCACGGCGGCGTACTGGTACAGGGTACAGGGCACTGCCACCCCGCTTCTGCTACACTGAATTCATTAACCCAGTTCCGTTGTAGCACATTGGCTGCCGCCTGGGGGAGTAAGGGATCGTGAGTGTTCATCGTCGCGGCAAGCAAGTCTCTAGCTCTCCTTGTCTCTCCCTCTCCCTGACTAGCAGTCACATTGATGGGGCATAACACATAGAATACTTCCATATTCATTGGCGCTCTTTGTCATACCGTGTGCTGTTTTGATTATTTTTCAAGTATTTCCACTAATTTGCACCTCACATTATGAACAAGTTTGATTGCTAAGTGATCCAGAAACATCTACGTAAACCCCTCGTTGTTAGTTTTCAAGACACTATTGATGTTAATTATAATGTTTTGTCACAAAGTCATGTCTGTCCCATGGAAGCAAAAACAGAACCTAAGCTTGGAAACCTGTGAACCAAAAGCACAACATTAAACCCCTAATCTTTCTCAGTTATTTGTGCAGATGTTGTTATTATTGTCAGAACTTCAGAAGAAGAAAAGCATCTCAAGAAGCATTTGATAAGATTTTGAACTGATGAGATTAAGGCTGTTAAATACAAAACCCATCATCAGTGTTGGTCACATGCCTATAAAAAAATCATCTATGCATGGTATGTGAACGAGAAACACCAAGGGTAATGCATTCTCTTCTATAAAATTAAAGCCTAATTTAACATCATTAAATCCCATGTGGATGTGCGATATTCTCTGAATGATTTATTATCGCATCAAATAATTATAACAACTATTTTATAAGAACAGTTTAAAGATGTACAGCTGCAGTTCAAGATTTTCTCTCAAATTTCTGAGATCCAGAAGAGACAATTGATGCATCTAAGAAAACCCAACTTTTATGTATCTATCCCACCATCACCCAAAGATGTACTTGTTTGTATAAGGTATTAATCTGTGAACGACGCTATTGAGTAAATGACACTTGGGAAATGACCATATGCGTAGAGTTGAGGATTGTGCGCTTTTTGATGGACATTATCACGTAATCCTTCACACCAGAGGTTTGGGATTTTGGTGTGGCTGTGCCGGTGACCGCGGATGACACAGACGGCCATAGTAGAAAGTACAGTCGATAGGTTCACTATTATTCAAGTACATATATTGCGTGTTTTGTTTTGTGTCCATTAGATCTGAAAATACAAGGAGTTTAAATTGGTTGGTTGTTGTCTTGGGGACGGATTGAGATGTATGACTCTGCCATTTTGTTGTTGTATGTGTTTATATTTCCTTGTTGATAAAGTAACTCCTTGCCTGGTGCATTTTTTCCTATAATCCTGAATGTTTTAAGAGAAATATCAATTTCTACCTTCAGACCAGCTCCCCTGAGTTCTTTTCACATTAAATAATTTTTCTTCTTGCAGCCAGACCAAGAGTGGCTTTTAACCTTGTTTGGGGCGAACATAAACATAAAATAATATAAAAAAAAAAATTTAAAATGTATTCTTGAGACTAGATGTGAAAGCACTTTTGCTGTTTGTTTTCGCAATGACAAGGCATTTTCAAGGATTCCAGAGTGAGATGCCCGTCACATAGCACTCACAGTTGTACTTTTTTGAAATTATATAAAAGCTTTTGTAATATAGCATCTGTGTATTGTTGTATTGGAGTAGAAGCCAAAACGAACAATAGAGGATTCCTTGAAGAAGCTTATTGTTTCCATTTGAACGATCAAGAACCATAAATAATTCATCAAATTTGCTCTGGTTAAAAAATAACAAATTTCAATTGCGTCACGTCTTCCTTGAATCCAGTAGCATAAGATTTTCTATAACTACCCTTATCTTCAATTACGCGCTAATCCACCAATCAGAATTACAGAATGGAGTGGTGATAAAAACCTATCTTGCACGGCTAATAATATCACTACCTGCGTCTTGTGTGTTCTATGTCACTCTCCAAGTTTGCTTGACGATAAATACGTTAACACACGTTGGATATGGGATGCAGAAGCGCTATTTTGTTCTGTGTTCCACTCGCGCTTGTGTGATAACTTATAAAAGTAATTGATATCAATTGAACATTGGATATTGGTTTTATTTTTAGTGACGCATTTTTAGTCATCTTGTGCTGCCTATAAGACTCTTTTAGCCCTCTGCGCAGACAGGAAATATTCTGTCACATAAATGTACCAGCAATAAAACCACAAATCCTGACCTTCCCCGTTAAAAGGTCCAGGTTCCATACCATATTAAATCAGACATGAGTGCTGAATCTCAATGCCTGGCTTCCACTCCTGACCATGGATGTTATTCATTACTTCTTATTTCTCATACGTAGAATTTCCAATGTTGATCTGGAAATGAAGAGATGACAGTTGTTGTTGTTGTTTGTTTATCCAGCCCAGCACAGCCAGTAGCTTCAGGCTGAACCCAACGGGATCCAAGAAAGTTCAAGGAGTCATATTAGCCCTTGACATGAGCCAAAATAACAACATTTTCTATAATTATCAACCTTTTTCATTGTTAAAAAGTAAACTTATTAGAGTGTACTTATAATTGAGTGTTTTAAGATGGCTGGAGTATTTTAGTAGTTGGTAATTCACATAAAACATCCCTTTTCCAACCTCTTTTAAACAATGTCAACCCTAACCAGCAGTTGAACTTTCAAACATTCCCTCCAAGTTCATGATCGGTCCTGAAAGTTTAAACTCCTTGTTTGTTTCAAGGGATTTGAACCCCAACTCTGGCAGCCAGCGTCCTTGGGCACCCTGCCAGCCCAGAGCACTTTTTTATTTATGTATACTTTGATTGGTCCTGGCCAGCCAGGCATTGCATACGGCCTTCAAGTAACTGGAGCATACAGGGACACGCGAACTTAATCTTGGTGCTTTGCCTGGCGGTATTGTTACGGTCTGCGCCTCCAAGAGCCCCTGGACCCACGTGCATGTTGAGCCTGTAGCATTGATTCCCTTCATTCTGGTTGTAATAATAGCTGTGTGTGCGCTACTCAAGGCCGTTTAGCAATAGCCAATCCCCTGCCGATTACATGTATTTCCCAGCTAGACACCGTCCCGCGACACAGCCTTGGAAAATAGTGCATTGTGCCCTCTGCTGCCCGACCTTCATGCGTTCACTCAACCCAACTCACTAACTCCAACCAAGCTAACAGCTGACTACTAATTTCAAAAAGAACTTATATACAAGAATACAAAGTTCCTGGCAGTCACATATCATTGCAATGAACTAAAAGTCACTATATACAGTAAATTTTGTGGCGATAGGCGATACATTGTGAAGTTTTCGGGGACTAACAAAATCGTCAAACAAGGATTCAGATAATAAAGTATGTTAAACTAAGAACTGTTATAGTTATGTATGCATTAGCTTAGAGTTGACATATAATGTTGAAAATTGTGAGGGTGGGGATATCTAGCATTGTCAATGTGAGATAAATGTAGTACACATAAATGCACTATCAACTTGATTTCTTTGTCTGGGGTGGATCCAGGGTTTTTGACTAAGGAGGTGGATAGACCTCATAATATGAAGCTTGAGGGACTGGGGCCTGCTCCACTTACCGTCCAAATGTTGTATTTCCAAAATTACCATGGTCAAATGCGTTAGGCCAAAATGTCTGGGAATGTTTGTTTTTTCTTTGAAAGATAGAGCATAACATTAACAATGCTATCGACTAGCTGAACTCTCTTGTGGTGAAAATAAGCTGTAAAAACCTTGATATTGTAGTTTAACTTTGAGTTGAGCAAAGACAAATTTACTAGAGTGGAATTTGAACATGCTATCTCTGGAAATGTGCTGGCCCTCTATCTACCACCTGAGCCATCTAGCCCTAAATGTTTGTGGTCACCCTATGTTGTCATTGATCTTTGTTCGGTGGTGTGCTAGTCAGAAGCCAATAAGCCTGTTACTGTTTATAGCCAGGGATAAAACCCAAGTTTACAATAAAACCTGGGAAGCCGCAAGAGAGGATCAACTTTAGGGGATGCATGCAACTCAGTTATAAACCACACTGGGTAAAAAGTTAATTAGTTTTTAAATGAACAAAAACCAATTGAGAGCAGGATTTAAACCTGTAACCTCTAGAAACATTATACTGTATTACAGTGACTGGCACCTCAAACCTAACTTGTTGGGAGACCTCCAATATTAGAGCTAAATGGCTCAGTTGGTAAAGCACCAGCACATGTCTGAAGGTCAAAGTTCAAATCCAACTCATTTTTCTTTGTTCAACCTGAAATTATTTAAATTTACTCACCAGTTTCCCTTGACGTTTATTACTTTATATTTCAGTTTCTATATTTTGTGAGGAAAGAAGTGACGGTGCATTCAAGAAAGTGCTTCTCCTCAATGCAAACAGGTTATAACTTCTTTTCTCAGATAGAGGTTCTATGGGCCAGTATTAAGTAACACTATCATGACCTCTACACTAATTAAAATCTCACTTTTAACCTGTTCTTAATTGCACTCAGCAATTACAATGGGCTTCATTGGCTTACACGGGAAAGTTCGGACTTAATTTTCAATTGTGTCAGCTGTGTACATCGTACAAGCCAAATTCTTAAAGACACTGGACACTATAGGTAATTGTCAAAGACCGGTCTTCTCACTTTTTGTATCTCATATGCAAAAAATAACAAACCTGTACAAGTTTGAGCTCAATCGGTCGTCGAAGTTGCGATTTCAGATGCTTAATTCCGAGACCTCAAAATCTAATTTGTGGAAAATTACTTCTTTCTCAAAAACTACATTACTTCAGAGGGAGCTGTTTCTCACAGTGTTTTATACCATCAACAGCTCCCCATTACTCATTACCAAATAAGGTTTTATGCTAACAATTATTTTGAGTAATTACCAATATTGTCCACTGCCTGTACTTGTGTCAGCTGTGTACATCATACAAGCCAAATACTTAAAGACGCAAAGTACTTATGCGCATGAGCAGAATTACCTTCATAAGCACAGATTTGTCTTCTGCAGTAAGCGTTTCTTTCTCATCAACAGTTAAGAGGGCAATAAAATTGGCGCAATCACATGAGTGTCAAACTCAAATGTATTGGTATCATTAAAGGCACCAGACACGTTTGGTAATTGTCAAAGACCAGTATTTTCAATTGATGTATCCGCGCAGCATAGAGTTAATATAAAAACGCACAGTGAAATTGCCCACCAGTATGGCGCATCCAAGATTTTTCTGATGATGACGACAGATGAATTGGGTCAATATTCCTCTGTGCTTCAAAAAACAACTGAATATTAAACTTGTCACTTTACTTCAGGAAATTGGGATTTGATGACCTGCTAAATTGGCTCTCCAAGTTTCCCTTCTGTGTGTGGTTCGTTGATATTCTGATTTGTGCCCCCCCCCACCCCCTACCTTGACGAGGACATACAATCACCTTCATTAACCCTGGCTGGAGTATGTGCATTTTTGTTACACTTCAGAGCACTTTAAGATTACTACACATTATTCATGATAATGATTGGAAGAGGAGAAAGGCAGACAATTTACCAAGCGTGCAATGTGTTCTCTGATCACAACAAAAGGGTGTATTACATGTGCATATTATATATTTATAAAGTGATTATTTTCAAGGTCTTCCGGTGCTGGAGGGGGGGGGGGGCATGCCGACAAGGGCAAGGTTATTAGACAATGGGGCGGTCGTTCTCTGTTGTTTTAATTACCCATGGAGAATAATTACTCTGAAATTGGAAATTGGTTATATAGACTTCTATCAATCTCTCCCTGCATTATGAGACAGCAGGGAAACATTGGGAACAAAGTGAGCGCCAGTTTCATTAAACTGTTAACAAACAAACTTATCTGCTAAACATACTTTAACAGTAAACCTGGTTTATTAATTAAGCTGGTGGTAGCGTGACCATGCTTAGCTTTTTTTCTTTGGGTGGGGCTTAGTGACTTTTATGGGCTTTCAGCTGTATGCCTTTGGGCCCAATAATCATCATACAAGCAAAGATTATCCTCAGAAATTATCCCTCTTTTTTTCAAGAATCACTTTCAACAAAGCCCAATTTAGTTTTACCATGTTAGTAGGACGTCAAACTAAGTTTACACACCAATTTGTAAGTTTTGTTAAATATTTGGTGTACTTGGAATATATCACACAACACATGAGCTATCCGTTTCATCAGTGGCGTTGTTTCAATGTTAAAAGTGTTACCTTGAAGGGCCTTCAGATTTAGTGTACAAGTTCAGAATGGTTACTATTATCATTATTATTATTATTATTATTATTATTATTATTATTACCTTTGCCTTCATTATAAAATATGAAGTGGACATTTAGGCTCTACAGGGAAAGATATTTCCAAGGTTATCCAAGTATTTTTATTTCCCCATCGATTAACAAAATTTAATGCAAACCGCATAATCAGAAAAAGCTGCTTCATGGCTCGTCGTTGTTCTCAAAGGGTTGGTCTAAGTGCAACCTGGCCTTGATAATCGCACATCAAAGCTGTTAAGAGACTCCTCAACACAAATAAAACTCCCAAATGACTGCTGAATGTGTATTTCTAATATTGAATGGCCAACACATCCCCCATCGACGACTTGCTATTGGGATAGTTTCAGACCCCCCTCCCCCGCCATCGCCTACCTCCGGACATCTAGGTGAAGGGGGTGAGTGAGACACAGGGGGTTTTTAATCAATGCAAGAAATCTTTCTTGAATTCATCATGTTTGCACCTGAAGCGATGTAATTCCAACATTCAAGGTCTTTATTGAAAGGGTTCTGTATAAACACTTGTCATATCTACTCAATTGAAGTTCTAGATTGAAAAACAAACCCTCAAAAAATCCATACCATCTGTCATTTCATGGACTTGACCGGTCATATTTTATAGTACAAGAGAGAAGAATGCAGCCCCTAGTCCTGAGAATGTTTAGTTTGGGGTTATACAAGGATACATGGTGTTGTACACAGGGGGGGGGGGGGGGAATTGACTAAAGCAGGACTTAATTTGTATTTTAATCTGCAAATCCCAAACCTAAATCTGAGTTCTCAAACCCACATTGCATCTTTGTCTTAAGACATGTAGGTTCTATTTCGTCGGATTTCAGTTTGAGTCACAAAGCAGTACAGGTCTGTTTGGTTCTAAAATTGGCTGTAAAGTGAAACCTAAGGGTCAGGGGTTGGAACAAGAACGTCATGTTTTTAATGAGAACTTCCTCTTTGTCTAGACCATACCTGTAAGGTAAGACACTACCCATGCTCTCCTTCCAGTTTCCTTTGAGCTCTACAAGATTGGTTTCGGTATGTCATAGTCAAGGGGGCACAGCGGTGGTTTTTAAGTCATCAGGAGTTGAGAAAGAGAATCAAGGATGGGGGATTCTGATCCCCAATCATAGCCTCCCTGATGCCGTTCTACATTCAAAATAATAATGGTAATACAAATGCTATAAATTTGTACCACACTTAATGCTGTGTTCTACAGAGCTATGCTTTTGATTTCCTAGAAGTCTATTAAGTAAAACCAGGGTAACCGCATCAAACTACAAAGGCACCAAACTACAATGATACAAAGTTACAAAAATAATGCAACAAAAAAAAGCACATAATAAACATGAGAAAGGTAAAGAAATGAACAAGCTGCAGAATGGATTTTTTTAACAGAGATTTGAGTAAGTGAGCCTTTATCATAGTTTGCAATAGATGACTTGTTGGTGAGAGGATGTGAACTTTTCTTTTGATGAATTCTAAGAGATATATGTAGGACACTGACCATAACGAGTTTGAAAGTCAGCAGAAGAATTTTTAATTGAATGGGTTGAATAATTGGAAGCCAGTTGAGTTGATGGAGAATAAGGGTAACATGTTCATGATGCCTTGATTGTGTAAGAATGCTTGCAGCAGTATTTGGGTAACAATAAAGAGACATAGTCATGTCTTAAAAGATGACTAAGAACAAAACAGTTTCCATGCTTTATTGCACCAGGAGTTACTCATGAAGGGTTATACCAACATACTCTAAGCAACTTAATCTGAAGCTATGGAGTTGAACTTACCTTGTGTTTTCAAAAAATCAAGTCGGTGTAACCTCAATACACATTGTGAATGCTGAACATCTCAAAGTGTTTGGAATCTAAATAAAAATTATACCATGTCAAAACATTGCCAGCTTTAGTGAAGTGCTTTGTTTGCGGGAGATGTTTGCAGACAAGTCTTTTTAAGTACAAGCAGTGCCATCTAAGTACATAACATTTGTTTTGTTGTGTGCGCATGGAAGCAGTTTGCATGTAGAAATAATTGTTATACAAATAAATCTAAATTATTTTTACATGCCGTTGGTGATGGTTTTGTACTTTTAAATTCTTATTTGTATATCAAAATTGTTTAATACTTATTGATGGCACTCGGAGCTCCTTCTTTGATTCTTGTAAATTTCCATCAGAGCCACTTTGGGAAAGGCCAATAAAAGCTTAAAAATTGAGCAAATCAAATCGCTACTTCATGGAGGCACAAAGGCAATTTCCTCCACGCCCCTAGTCAATGCCTTGGTGCCCTTGAAATATGCCAAGAAATTTACAATTCCTTTATAGGGTGCCCTTTACCAGCTCAAGTCAACGTAGATGTAGGAGTTAATTTTTTTCAAAGTAAGTTAACAGTCATACGAGCCGAAGTTTACTCGGTCACAAGATAACTTTGACCTAGTCAAATTTCTGGTTAGTTTCCTTAACAAGTTATCTTAAGCTAACTTTTCCGAAAACAATTGTGTACCGATGTAAAAGTGAAATGTGCGGGCCAGAGTTAACCTGGCGTTCACCTTTCAACCTCCTGTACTACTTCCAATCCTGACAGCCCAACATAGCCTGCTGCCACGCTCTTCCTGTGCCATCTCCAATCTCCATACAACACACGCTGCTTATTTATTTACCTTTTTGGTTTACTAATTAGGAACAGCAGAGTTGATTGTTCTATTTTCAGTGTTCAAAGCCTCACCAAACATGACGCATTCAGGATGTGTTGTTGTTATGCTGCAATGATCTCTCTCCCGCCGCAAGTGTTTGAGATTTTAAGATTTCTCAACTCTTCCTTCTTCACGAGGTCATTATGCGTTATGTGAAAAAACAGTTATTGTTTCCTTGTCTATTGAATAAGAATACGATATCAGACAATGCCATATTGGTCGTTTATTTGTGTGATTCTGTTGATCTTGGGTCTGTTTTCATTAGGTCTGTTTCTGAAGGTTTAGTTCTTGGTCTCTGGCTTGGTTTGAACAATAACAGCTTGTAATCTTAGTCTCGGTCTCAGTCCATTTAAGTCTAGCCTGGTCTGAAATCCACAGAGGCCATGGTCATGGCCTTGCCTCGTTGAACTTTTCTCCAAGACCTTTCTCTTGAAAAGTACCCTTTGCAACAACAAAATGGAATTGCTCCTCAAAGATGTCATTTTAGTCCCGCTGAAAGGTGCTAAGCAAACTCTTTAGCTGCTTGAGCATTTATAAATTACTGGCCAAAGTACTCTTAATTGAGTTTTTTGCTAACTGTATATAATGTACATCTGGCTGTGGAAATATTAAGACAAAAACAAAAATACCTTTCAATAATCATTGCTAATTTCATCTGAACTAAAGTGCAATTTACGGGCATGTAGATTATCATAGGGGTTAGTATGCAATCCTGCCATGTAGTGGTTTCATTTTGTTTATTTAAGGGGCTTTTGGGGAGCAGGGACACACTGCCAGAGCTGCCAACTCTCCTTGATTCTGAAGAAAGTTCCTGAAAAACAACAATATTTCCTTGTTCTGTTAAACAAATTTGAAAATCTTCCTGATTATGGAATCATTGTTCCTGGTATGTTGAATGTAATTTTACATATCTCCCTGATTGTTGTACAAAATCTCACTGATTGCAAGATGCAAATGTTGCAACATCACCATCATGTTGGCGACTCTGCACTACACACACAAAATACACAGGTTCAGATTTATAAATAATTCCAATAGTTTCCAGTGTCCCACTAACCAGTTCCTCAGTGTTTGAACCTTCCCCCCCCCCTTCCTGGATGGAGTTTAGCAAGTTAATCCAATCCCTGTATGACTTGACACTTCTCTTTTCTCCCTACAGCTGATGGATCCTGTTTCCTCTATAAACCTAAAGAGTCCAATGACTTACTGGAGTTCACTGGATCAGACTGCGACCCCATTTATTCACTCTGTTGCCATGGTAAAACTCTCTTCACTGCTTGTCGAGATGGAGTCATCAGAAAGTATCAAATTTAGGTAAGGTTGTGCTGGTGTCTTGCAGTTGATGTGTTGATTTTGCAGGCCCAACAAAAACAGCAGTAGGGAGTGTAACCAGTTAACAATTGCCATATTGCTGGCACTTGACCATTTTGACCATAAAGTTTGGACACTGCTGCAATTTGTACAATTTGACCGCTTGTGCGCTATGTGTACTTGTACAGTGCAGCACATTGGTTTATTTTGTACACTGCAGCAATGTGACAATTTGACATCCCTTTCAATGCATTTCTCTGCATATAAATTAACCATTACATGTGTGTTTCAAGAGTGAAGTCTCAAGGAAACTGTATAATGGTTAAATGAGAATATGCAAGGCCTCAAGGCTGTCATCTACAACATCAGGGGATCACAAAACCTTGTTTTCTCTTCTCAGATAAAAGCTTCTCCAATGATTTACTTGAATGAAAATGCTTAAGACTTAAGAAACCTTATCACAGAGTATCTCTATACTCAGTTTTACTTTGAAGTCAGACCTTGTACAACTTCCTACGTAAATCCGCTGTCCATCACCAAACTCTAGAGGGATTGACATACAAGGTCTCGTTAAGTAATTTCCGTTTTTGAGATAATTTACCATGGCGTTCATGACATTAGCGTTGACATTTTGGTGACCCGCCATGCCCTTACTCGATTATGCATACTTGAGTTGTTACCCACCTCATGATCTTCAAGGTTTTTTGTTTTACAACTTTGTTTAATATTTTCTTTCTTCCTCTTGTTAAAATATACCCGTGGCTGCATCACATGATGTAAACTAGAAATACCCCAAATATTAATGTCGAGGCCATGAGTGAGACTGGGGGATTTATTTATAGGTAGATGAGAATCGAGACGGGAAATTGGTGTAATTTTTCTATTTTGTTCGCTAGTTTCTTGATGGATGTAAATAGGGCAGGGCATATTGCTATTAATGCAGCTTCATAAGGCTACCTTGTGGTTTTATCTATGGCTAGAGACTATGTGATGTTCTTTTTTAAGTTCTTATTTTTGGTGATAGGTTTTGTGTAGTTGTAAGTGGGGCTTGTTCTATGTACAGATGTGTAGAGTTGTGCATGTCAAGGAGGGGGATGGCTTAGCTTGGCTGAAGTGGCTTTGTAGAAGATTTTTAACTGCTAGACATTCCCTTTTTTATCTTCTTTCTTTTTTATTATACGAGATATAGACATTAATTTTGCATATTAATGTCCCCTGCTTGATTTATTAGACTTGTTTAAAGAAACATTGTACTATTAATGGTTGGATTTGTAATCTCTTTCATGGTACGGGGTATGTTCATACCACCCAACGGCCTCATTATTAATGTTACTGGAGGACAAATGAGGCACATATTTTTGATGTGATACAAGTTATCAACTCTCAACATATCCGAAATGTCATATACAAAAGCTTTTCATTTTCATTGAGTTTTTTTTTGTGTTGTGTTTCTACCCTTGATTTGAAATTGTTTTCTCTGACATCATGTCATTTTGTGAAGAAACTATGTCCAAAGTTACTACGGACATGGTAAGGTGCATGTCAACTGTAAGGCTTAAAGTGGTTTGTTGTGTAAGAACAGAAAGGAATTATAATAAGAATGATCTAACATGTCTTACATCAAGCAGAAGCAAGAGAGAAAGTTCAAGACACTGATACATTACAACAAAATGGCCAAATGAAACAACGTTATTCTCCAAGAAAGACTGCGAAGGCAATTCCATATCAAGCAACAAAATTAAGCTCTACATTACACCTAAGAAAAGAAGGAAAAACAGAAACGATTAATATAATTTGTGGGTTCTTTTTGTTGGCAACAGTACAATCAAAAAAGAAAAAAACAGCTTCACTAGTGTGTCATGATTTCTATAACCATGATAAAATTCATACATGTTCATATTGTAATGAAAGTGACTCAACTTCAGATTTGTCCAATTTGCTTTTCTTATTACCCATGCAACATAAACATGATGCATTCACCGCACATTCTATTATCTAGTTTCATAAAATAATAGTGAAAACAGATAGAAATCAAAAATAATGTTGATGCTGTAAAGCAGCACCTGCAGCCTAGTCCAAGTGCAATCTGATGTCAACTCAAATTATAAGCTCATTCATCCACGCTGATGATTCCAACAATACAATGCTCGATAAATTTGATGTTACACTGTGCTCCTGGTCACTGACCTCCGCAGATGAGATCTTACTAAGCGAACTATCTTACCCCGCAACAACAACTCTTTCAGCGCATATTTCTTTCCCGTATCACTTTGAGGATGACCTTGATATTGGCATTGTCTAGTACTGTTTCATGTTTCATCACTGGATCTACATGAAACGGGGGTTGTGTTTGTTGGGAAAGAGGGGGGTGACCGACATGATGGTGCTATTTCCCTGGGAGAGATATAAGTGAGATGTATATTCTACGTCATTGTGGAAAACTATGGCAGTATGGTTTTTGAAATAATGCAGACCTCCGGAAAGTCAAGTGTTGATTCTCCCTATTTGAGGAGGCTGAAAAACGCATCACTATCTCAGGATCATCATGAAGTATCTATACAAACCAATAAAATTTCTACTTATTTTCAACCAACTCATTTTAGAGAGAACTGGTCCCATATCTTAACAAATGAGGGGCTTTCTTAGCCTTGTTTGGGGCTTTCATAGCCTTGTTTGGGGCATAGTTCTTGAAAAAAATTCTAACCCCCAAAATATGGATGATAATTGTTACGTTTGATGGTTATTCATAATAGTGATAATGTGTGGTGTGGAGTAAGATGTTAAGATGTTAGTACTGCTGGTGAACATTTTAAGAATGGCGCTGAAATGTTGATAAAAATGCGAATTTGCCACCAGGTGGCTTTAATATTGGCCCAGAATCCTGTTCTTTACCAAAGTATCCTTTCTTGAGCCTTGAGGAAGTTGATCGAGAATGGATGTAATATTTTCCTGAGGATGAACTCTTCCTTCAATATTTGATGGCTTTTCCTCTGAATGACATTTCTCAGTTTGCGGCCTTGATAAATCTCTGGATGAGACAGTAAGTGACTGTGTGTGTAGGAGATAGAGAAGATGTCAATGTCTTAAAGAGGTCCTTAGGGAAGAGTACTTTAAACTGACAGTAAACCTGCCTCCCCAAACGCTCCCTCTCTATTAGTGACAATCAAGACAAAGATGTGTTTAAGAAGAGTTCAAGCAAACCAGTCACAGCGCAATAGTGAGGATTTTGTTGAATTTTACTTGAGCCTCATCTTATGGGTAATAAGTATGAAACTTTGTACAAAACAATTGAACAATTCAGTTATTGGCCTGATGTTTGAACCATTGCAGAGTCTTTATTCATGGCTATATGCAGTACAACACACATAAACAGACCCCTTGCAATACACGCAGCGTACTCACATATTATCCTGGGTGTTATTTTGGGTGTCAAAATCATATACAAACATGCACAATAGACAGTTGACACCCCAAGTTATGCGCATTGTTCAGAGGCGTGTTGTGTATTGTGTAAGAAATTATTAGCTCCCCCTTGCGTAACGCAAAACGCTACAGGTACACTGAGGTCATGCGCACGTTTTTATGCACAGAGAACAGCTATTGTCCAATGATCTGCCTCCTTTTTGAGAGTGTGTCATCATATGCAATGGGACTATACTGGTATACTGGTGGTCTGTAGACTTGAGGGAGGAGGATACAGTGAGTAAAGGGGAGTGGTCTGTAGACTTGAGGGAGGAGGACACAGTGATTAAAGGGGAGTGGTCTGTAGACTTGAGGGAGGAGGATACAGTGATTAAAGGGGAGTGGTCTGTAGACGTGAGGGAGGACGATACAGTGAGCAAAGGGGAGTGTTCTGTAGACTTCAGGGAGGAGGATAGAGTGATTAAAGGGGTTTGGTCTGTAGACTTGAGGGAGGAGGATACAGTGATTAAAGGGGAGTGGTCTGTAGACGTGAGGGAGAAGGATACAGTGAGCAAAGGGGAGTTGTCTGTAGACTTCAGGGAGGAGGATAGAGTGAGTAAAGGGGAGTGGTCTGTAGACTTGAGGGAGGAGGATAAAGTGATTAAAGGGGAGTGGTCTGTAGACTTGTAGACTAGACTAGGATACAGTTAGCAAAGGGGAGTGGTCTGTGGAGTTGAGGAAGGAGCGATATGTGGACTGGGGAGGGGAGGATGGGAGTATTCCTTCACACCTAATTCCCAATGCTTAGGTTTTCAAAGATGTGATTGATGACATTTGTGACTCAATTATTTACTTCCCTCCTAAACAAATTGTCCAAACTAGAGCTTCCCATGCAAAGCAGACTCAAGATACACCAGTGATGACAAAGTGCTGGCATCTGTTCAAAATAGTTTGGTTTTTAGTAAAGAATATACATTTTGCCCTTAAATTCTGGTTATAAACTTCTGATGTACAGGGGGCTGGATAGAAAGTGATCATGTTTTTGTAGTTGTGGTTTAAACATAGTTGAAATGCTTCAAGAGCAGCTGATTGGGTCATAGTTACCTCGGGCTGTTTACTTGTCCGGAAGTTGAACAGTTGACCAAACCACAAAGCCTCACTCTCCCTGCACCTGTAATACTTTGTGAGACTTGAACTTAGACCTCTACTTACTAATAGTGTTATTAGCACAAAGTTATATCCTCAGCATTGAGTAATCATTGCTTAAAGGAGAAAACTGTTATGAGTTGTTGTAACAAATTTCATCCTGAAGGGTTGAGGTTGAGGTCATGATGAATGTCATTGGTGCCAAAGTCAAGTTTGATTCTGAGTCAGCCATATACTGTGTGTATATGTGTGTACAGGCTGCTTCTAGTTTTGTTCCTTGACTTTCTGACCTAGTGGAAACCTTGGACTTGTAGAACCTGGAGCCATATTGACCTCGCTTGGCAACTTTAAATAATTGATGTCATTACATGCACTTGTTTTGACCAGTGTTCACGTTTTTTTTAATACCCTGCTGAGGTGAAAACGCATTGAAAATCAGCGATAAAATTCTTGGTCATTGACACAAAAGGACGAAGAGATAAGAAGATAATTGATTACTAAAACGATCTTTTCATTACAGCAGAGTACACTCATTAATAAAGATCCATTGTCCTTGATTAGCCTAAAGAGCAGGTAACTATTTCATGTTTGGATTGTATTTTCTAGTGGTACTGACGCTTATGAGACTTTATTACTCAAGGTTTTGATGAACCGGTCGCACTTGTCATCCAGCAGTAATGAATTTTTGTAAATTATATTTAGCGGTTGGTTGGTTTTGGGTAATACCAGCAACTCATTCAATGTCATCATTCATTAAGGGGATTAAAAACTGTCCTTTCTCTCAAGGCTTTGCTTTTTTTTGCTATTAGTATGACTATTTCATTTGGATTTAAAAGCTTTTTGAGGGTGGCTGTTTTTGTAGTGCACTTTAGTTTGAAGCTGGCTTGAGAGACGTTTTGGTGCTTCTAGTTTTAAAGATGTTTTACTTGGGTTTTAAGGCATTAATAGTTATGTAATCTTTAAGACATGAAGTTGTTATTTCAAGTTGTATAATCATGAGTAAATGGTTGACATTTTATGCAAATAGTACTACAATCAATCAATCGATTCAATTCAATTCAATTAATCAATCAATCAATCAATCAGCCAATAAAATAGACAATCATTACATTTATATTGTGCCAATCAGAAAATTCAGAAAAAGTAGAATTTAAACAAAGTTTGGAAGATGCTTTGACATATCCGAGATGTAGAAATAGAAATGCACAATTACCTAACTGTGTTTGGGTCTTAGAATAAAACGTGCGAGTCTCTTGTGTATTGGAACATTGGAATACATTGAAGTGTGCCAGCTTGTTTCCTCCACATATAGGACCAAAGTGGTCCCTAAATGTTTGATTAAGTACAAGGCTTGCATGGTATAAGTAAGGGGGCAGTTTTGGAGCAGGAACGCATAGTTTTGACAGGCTTTTCAATGACAACATGTGACTTATATCTGATATCATTTAAATGCCTTATAACATCATTTAAAATACATTGAAACGGACACAGGCTACGCACACAGTTCTTACTTCAGGTAATTTGCCTGATTTGATGAAATTAGAAAATCGTGACCACTGTAAACGAACAGGAAATAATCAGAAGTCAACTGCAAATTGACAAAAGCCAATCTGATAAACAGCCAGCATTTATTCCAGCTTCTTGGCATTCGATCTTCTGTGGAACGTGATCACTAATCACTAATTAGTGATTCATTGAAAGGTTCATGAGATAAGTCCTGAGGTTGTTCTGTAATACTTTTAATTACCATTATGCAAAGGGACTTTTTTTAAATGAAAGTTTTACTTTAAACACAAAAATGTCTTGTCATGTATATTGTCTGTTCCTGATCAGTGTACATTTCACTGTATATATCAGTTTTGTGTTTGAGGCCGGGTGGCTCTCTACAGAATTGGGAACCAATGTGTTGAATGTTTTAAAGTTAATGCACACTACTAGAAACCTAAAACCTGGCCATTTGAAAAATCGTCCTTGCAAGTTTGTATCGTAGCGGAAAAATTCAGCAGATTAGAAGGGGACATTTTGATCAGGTGACATTTCACTTGATATTTAATTAGAGGCATTTGACCTTCAATGAATGAATTCATGGACATGACCAGTGTGTGGAGTACTTTCATAGCATCTTCAAGGTCTAGACTTAATAATCAAGATCTTGACTGCTATTTCATGTCTTTAAAGAAAGTTCTTTTTTGAAAAATTGAATTATGTGACCCAATGGTTGACTCTGTCCATGGTCAATACAGTGTCATAATAATTTTGTTTATCTGTCTCAACCCACATACTAATGCTTCCTGTATTGTAGGTGTAATTTCCTCTGGTAATCTTCAAACGCTATTTATCTTATGTCGTTATGTGATTGTCTACCTTGAGGTCATGATGAGGTCACTGCAAGGATTTTAAACATCCTGGGAGTTACCCTGATCAAAACGTATCCCTTAACTTTTTTCGCTTGAGGTTGATCAGGAAATAAAAGCGTTGATATGTTGTCTGTAGCGGCGATATGACATCATGTTGTGTGTCGGACAGCTGTAACCAGTTAGTTCAGGATTAAAATCTTTTTACCTGTGCGGGATTAAAAGGCTGTTGTTTCTAGTCATAATTTTTTGTTTTCAATGAAACTCAATTAAGACACGTCTCTAAACATGTACTCTCATTGATATTTGCAGATTTTAATGGCTCATTTTTGATGTAGTCGGTCTTTTTGAAGCACGATTACACTATTGGAAAGCCAATTTATCAAACAACCGAATATCATCCCACGCCCGGTTGAACAAACAGCATCTCGGAGAGAGATGAAAGGCCTAAAGAGCGTATAATCCATCTTCACAAATATTGGTCGGTATATGAAAGGAACAGGTCTTTGACAAAGGCATTAGGTGCAAAATCATCTGAAAAAGTCAGTCCATTGATTGTTTGTAGTGCCCTTTGATCAGTATATTCGAACCACATACGCACACTCCACATCAGTGCCTCACCACTCGTGGTGTGTTCACCTGACCACCTGCAAAACACGCGCAGAAACTCTAATGCCAGTGGCTTGCGTATGGTTTTCTAATTATTGCTAACGCAAACCAACTTTATTTGTCATGTTACAAGTTGTTCTTCCCTGAAAGCAAGAATTTTGCCGGATAGACAAAGGGATAATTTAATCCCATCCCCTGCTTTCCCATGCTTCGTTTTGCCTAAATCTGATTTTCATTGTTGGCCTGTACTAAAAGTCTCTATCTTTGTTCAGAACTTATTTTTTAAACTTGACTTCAGCTGATCTTCGAAATACTTCTTTGAAAACATATTTTTGTGTCAAATCCTTCATGGTTTGTCTCTACTAACCTCTTCCTTTCAATTTCTGTAACATTGAACTGTTTATGAAACAGGAATCAATATAAACCGTCAAGGATAAACGGAAATCATGTTGTGATATTCTACAAAAATGAAACAGCAAACAACATCCTGTTCCAGAGGGTCACTAACACCACTAGGACAAAAGTCACTTTCTTTTTATCAACTTTTACTCAAAGGGGGATGTATGATTTGTGTACTGCAACCTGAACAGGATTATTGAATATTACAAATTAGTAGATTGGTTAGATGGAAATTTGCATCGAGATAAAGAATAATAATTTTGGTTTTACCCAGTAGTGAGTAAACAGTGCTAACACGTATTTGGTCAAACCAAAATTAATCTAAAAGTTTGGAATATATGAACCAACTCCCAAAATATTGGGAGATATAGCATGAGGTGTTAGGTCACGTTTCTAAATTACTTTAGAATGTGACAAATCACCAATCTTTTTCAATTGAAATGCTTTCATATTTGAGAAATTTAATAACAAGAAATCCAACAATTTGTTTGATGTTATAATGGTACACCAGGATAGTTTTCACATGATATTAGTGTGCATTGACTCATCACTTAAGATACCTGATGGCAGCACTATTCACCCATTACTTTGACCCATGATGTCAAAGCTCCATCTTCACTTGACCGCATGATATTAACTCACTCAACTTAAATTTGACAAATTATGTTCAAATGTTGATATTGAGTCGATTAATATATTTCAATAGACCGATCCAGTAGGCTCCGGCCACGACGCACGTGTGAGCAAGAACATGGGGGCTCTCCAATGCCTTTCTGCACAACTCTGCCGCGCGCGCCAAGATAAGCGCACACATGTCGGACCTTATTTGTCTGACCTTTGTTGCGTTGTGATTGGTCAATACGCAATTGGGCGGAGCTTAATGGATCGGTCAATTCTATTCAGTTTGAAAGAAATGGCCACAAGACAAACAAGATCAATATTCTCTTTAGTGCTTTTTCAACTACCGGTACACTGGGTTTTTTTTCTCAATTTGATTCTGGTCTTTTTAAAAATTATCTTGTCCAGTACCAATTTTAAGCTGCAAGCTCTTTTGGTGGATATTGAGCCCTGGATGTGTATGCAACTAAACTCTACACTGTACTTATGGCACCGTAAAGTGCTATTGTCTTCTTAATGCTTGATAAAATAACAACTTAACAACTTTTATTCCGTTTCAATGAGTAACAGCAGTATTTTTGTTTGTTGCTCGCCCCTTTATCTTGGCAGGATGATGTAACTGTGTTGAGATAAAAGCTGACAAGAAAACACCAGTGACTGACTGAGAAAGGTAAAAGGTCATGACCACACGAGGGTGTTTGTAAAGAGATCCAAATACAGTACATTGGGGCACCACTCTGGCACTTGGCAGATGGCTGGCCTGTACAATGGGCACGGTGACAGTTGAACAGTTTTGGACAAACAAAGGTTTACTCACTGCAATTATTATAGCCAAAGGTGTGAAATCCTAATTAAAGTGATACGGCAGGTGGTCTTAATATTCTGGTCGTTGCTGTTGTTTTTAGTCATCAAACTATAAACTTTGACTGTTTCTACCGATATAACATTATCATCGTGTTCCCTAGTGTGGTTTTTCCCGCCTTCAATTTCTGTATGGAAGCCTTATAGAATACCTATTTTTGTCAAGGATTTACAGCTCTGTTTGTGCACGCAATTAAGTTCATCGGCAGGTTGCTTTTCTCATGTATTCTCAGCAGATGTTTCGTTTTCAGTTCAGATGAAATCAAAAGCAATTTGATCTTCACCGACTGCACTCTAAGCAAAACTAGACCAGATAATAATCTCAACCAATTGTCAAAACTAGATCAACACGTTCCATTTTAGAGGGGAAAATTTAGAGGGGAAATTCACTTGAAAGATCTCCATATGGGACACTGATACTGCACTTAGCCTCTGCACCTTCCCCTATCCTACATAATCCCTGCCAAAGAAAATACATCCCAATATCAGAACAGCTCTTTTATGGCAGGGTAATACAACACGCTCAAAAAAATCGAAATCAATCCATTCTGGGGTTCTCAAACCCAAATAATTTGTTCTCTTCTGAGGGAGAGGCAATGTGCTATTGTATAAATTCTGTAAAAACAAGCAGGGTATCTGGTTCAAGGTTGATGGGGAGGTAGTACTTTGATTAGGTTGTGTGCGCAACCATCTGGGATAGAACAAGGGTTGATTTCAATGCTGTACAGACAAAATAGAGTGCTTTTTAGTTCTCCTCTGTGGCAGTGGTTTGAATGGAGGGAAAGTATTAGTAATAATTGTCTGTGGGTTTGAAAGGAGGAAGAGCTGCAAAGTTTGCTCACCCCAGTCTTGAAATAGAACAGTCTCAGACTCGTTTTGATTTTCAGGTTAATTCAATTGGGGCGTCCAATCTTTACAAAATCTATGGCAAACCTGTCTCAAAGCAATCTATTTCTAGTTAACATTTCTGTATAATGTTTTTGTGTTCTTGAGCTTTCTTTCCTCGTGGCAACCATCCATTGGACTGTTTTTTTTGTTTTTTTTACTGTATGTGAAGAAAAAGAATTGCGTAGGCTGTAATGAATATTCTTCAACTATTTTATTGTTTGAATTGAAAGAAAACTATTGCTCAATCTAGTAAGGTGTGCGGGAATGCAATGCGAATCAAATCTCTCTGTTCCTCTTAGTCTTGTGGTGGTTTGTATATAAGTTGTTTTCTCCATCGTGCAATTTTGAGACAATAGTTATAAACAGTCAGATGTTTTTTCGTCCATTTTCAAATAGTCAGATGTTATTTGGCTAAATATTTTTTATTAATGTTCATCCGGAATCACAAAGTATTAAAGTCACCTGGAAATAGATTTTTTTTTTTCTTTCAAACATAAGAGTATATGCTTACGAACAATAAAACAATTGTTTTTGGTAATTGTTTGTCACGATTTATATGTTAAAAAAATATATAAAGTTGTTTGGGGGGCTGACTCCACCTACCCCTTTTGTGACGTCAATGGAGGCAGACTTTGCCTGCAATGCGTATAGTAAACACACGTGCAAAGTACGTGTTCGTCCAAGTCGTGAGTTGGTACATTTAAAAAAGTGTTTTTCTGCATTCAGCAGCAATACACCTGGTCGGCATTGCCGAAAAAAAAGAAAAAAAAATTAAAACGTACAAATGTACGACTTGGTCCGTACATGTACTTTGCAATTGTGTTTACTCTACGCATTACAGGCAAAGTCTGCCTCGATTGACGTCACAAACAGCGCCCTCTCGGGTCGGGGTCTACTCTTAAATTTGTAAATAACATAAGAACTGATTTTTTAAAACCTTAGTTAACTGTTTATTCACATTTCACTCATCAAAACACATATATTAGTGACAAAAGCTTTATTTTGAAAAAATACCACTTCCAGGTGACTTTAAATGTTTATCTAAGTTAAAGAGAATAAAAGGAAACAAATCAAATTTTTTTGAAAAGACATGTTTACATTCATTCTGAAACGATGAGATTCAAAAACTTGCTTAGCACAAAATAGTATTGCTTAGCAGAAACATGTTACCAGCCAAAATTGCACTAAGTTTTTATTGTTGTGGCTGGTGCCTGACTCAATTTTTGTTAAGCAAAGAAATGTTTCAAGCAGGTTTTTTTCTGCTCAACAGCTTTATGAAATTGGGCCCTCTTCGTGGTGTGCCAGATTGCATTTCCGCCATGCCAAGATTCAAGTTTTAAATTTTTGCTTATAAGTGTTCATTCATTAGCTGAATTTCTCTGAGGAAATTGGGTTATTATTGGTTTATCGAACACATTCAAACTTTGCAGCCAAAGGCTGAATTGTGTTTAAAATACATTGTGTTTAAGTTGACAAGGCAGTTATGATGAAGCTTGGCCATGAAGCTGTGGTATGTTTCAAACGACATCTACGCGAGATGTTGTTATTTATAATATCCAATGAGATTGTGTTATAGCAATGAACATTAATCAATATAATAATTGTTTTTGGAAACAATGTTGTCAAAAATAGTGATCAATAAAACCACCAAAAGAAAATGTGCTTATTTTTTTGATTTCAACTCTGTTCTACTTGAACTGCAAAAACTGGGGCGTTGAAATTGACGCTAGGTGTTGTCACATTGATACCCTCCCAAAAAAGGACAACGATTTTTTCAACAAAACAACTACAGTGGTGTTATTTTAACACCATATGTTGTTAATTTTGATTCTCTCTTCAGTATGACAACATCCATGGTGTCAACTTTAACACCTCAGTTTTTCGCAGTGTAATATCAAGCGCTAGTTTTTTTGTTACAATCACACACACCATACGTTTTGTACTGCTGTTTGTCACCCACTACTGGTTTACCTTTATATAAAAAAACATGAAACCACAATTTTCTTTCTTTAATCTCAAATAAAAGAAGCATCCTTGACTGAGGAGACTGTATTCTGAAGGAGAAAGAAGAGACATGTCACTGAAAAATGCTCAACTTGTGCACTCTTTCAACATTTTGCAGTGTGGGAGATGTTTTGCAGGATTTATCTCCGTTCAAGGTTGAGGGAGAGGCAGTGTGTGTGTTTTGTTCTTTCATGGACCGTAGCACCCGATATCGCTAAAGCTTCCAGAGCACTTTAAACGGATCGCTGTCTCATCCCGGGATTGTCAGAGGGGTTGACATACAATCTCTCTTAATTCCTTCTGCTTGGGCATCCACTAGAGGGAAAAGAGCTTTTGGGGAGGATGAGG